>NC_142213.1:14687826-14885326 GCF_049639895.1 Pseudopodoces humilis | reverse complement strand
AGCTGGAACCAGTTCTATGAGAAGTCAAAGTATGTTTAACCATGGTTAAACATATTTCACAAAACAGCAATCCCTTCCCAGGAAACAAAAAACTTGGTATGCCAGAAAAATTATCAAATGTTAGTCACAAAATGAGCATCTAAACACAAACTAAAATGGATTCAGTGCAACACCCTAGATCCATAGTTATTCCATGGAAACGGAATTATTGGCATATTAAAGTTTCAGATTTACTGCACACAACAAAGATCAGCCTGCCCCTTGCAATACCAGAAGGAGAAGCTATTGCAGTAATGCTGAGATCCAGTTGGAGAGCATTTGTATGTAAAGGATTGGGCCCTAAATCTGGATAGACATTTACTTTTATATGCAGATAATGAGTTATATGGAGCCAGTACAATAAAGTCTTAGAGTGAGACAAAATATAATAAAGATGGGACAGTTAGAAGATGAGTATATCTGCATATGAAGTATCCAGGTTACAAATGCAGTCTTTAGTTGCTGCATCAAAATTTAACAAAATTTGAGGTTGAAATTCAAGTTGTTGAGCTCCTGACCAGCAAGGGCATTCCTGAGCTTTGCCATGAATGTGTGACATTGTACACAGTGAGCTGGACTCAGTCAGGACTCAGTCAAGCTCTGGCTCCTGCCAGCTCTGAGTGCCTACCTCTTTTGGAGTTAGTCCTGCTTGGAGATACATTTCTGTAGTTGTAACAGTAAACAACCTTTTTTTTTTTTTTTGGAAATATGTTAAAAATATATATGTGTGTATGTTCTGTGCATGCACACATTTGTTTCCACACTTGCCATAGAGAAGAAACCATTTTATGGCAAGTATCCAACCGTTCACATTATTTCTCTGGCAAACACTAAAATGTCTGTCAACATCGTGTAAACAGGCTGGCAGGGAATTTTGAAGAAAGAAAATGAAAGCTGCCATTTATTCTGTGCATGACACCATTTAAACATTTTTCAAAACATTAAATGTTGAATTGCCATTTAAAATTTTGAATCATTCATCAACATGACATAAGGTGGCATGCATGTCCTTATAAATTCAAACAGATCAATCCCAGAATGACCTACTAAAAAGCAATCAAGAACCTCAACGCATGTGAAGGTGCTATAAACCATGGCAGATAGCACAGGGATAAGATGATGCTGAGCAGCACATCTGGTCGTGGTCTCTACACAAAGCGTGGTTTAATTTTGCAGAATTTAAGGGTGTACAATTGCAGGTCGTCAGTATTTGCTCAGATTGGCTCTGGGGTTTAGTGAAGAAATCTCTTCACCCTGCAGACCCACTTGCAGCCCCGTGTGGCTTTGCAGCTCAGCTGCTTGGGCATGGCCCCATGCAGGAAGGGATGTCAGGAACACTGTTCTGCATCCCAGGGACTTCAGCAGCTGCTGGGGGAGGCACTTCCCCACTCCAGTGTGCCCACCCTGCACTCTGAGTCCTGGGCTGATTCCACCCCAGCACACAATCTCTGAAGTTTTGCTAAGAACTTCAGCAAGGAATAACATCATTTAAACATTCTTTTGAACACATCCTGCTGATCCCAGTGATTTGTTGGGCACCTCACTGTTTGTTGTGTGACAAGTTGGACTTTGGACAAGGTCAGCTCTTGAATCTTGATTATGTTTTTTTCCCCTTGAGCCAGAAGACATTGATTTGTACATCTAGTTTACCTTGTTTTCTTAGCCATTTGTGACACAGTACAACAGTTCCCATCGAAAAAAGTGTCATGTAAATAAATTACAAGTTAGGACGTATACATTAAATAATTTTATAAATGAACTTTAAAAATGAAGGAATAAAAAATGCCAGTCCAAACTTCTATGGCTGCAGTGATTATTCTGATCATGTTGTCATGTGTAATGAAGCACAGTCCCATCATTAATCAAAAGAACCAATCAGATAACTAATTTAGGCAATATTCTTTACCACAGGACATGTCGGTCAGTAAAAATGCATTAAAATAGCAAAAGATCAATAGTAGACACTAGGGACTGTGTTTACAAACCAGTCTTAAACTTTAGGGTATTATATTCTCAGTCATACTGGGCATCTGATTTTTTTTAAGGATAAAATAACATATAAGATAAATGCTGAGATTTTATTTTCAGTTAATAATGTGCATTAGAAGTGTCTGCTGCAAACGTATGAATTGCTGTGTTATTTAATGATTTCCACAAAAGTGTGTTTAGCTACTTTCTAAATACACTCTAACTAGACTGGAGTGACACTGCACAGGAAAGAGCTGGCAGGTTCAGGATTTACCGATGTGTGCCTTCAATACCTTATGTGGAAGCCCACATCAAACACTATGCCTGGCAAACACTATTTATGTTCTTCCTTGGGCAGCCTTGTGTTTTACATAGTCAATACCTTTATTTAAATGCAGATTGAAGGGACTTTGTTGCAAGCAGAGGCATACTTATACTTTTTCTAACTTGGATCCTTTTATTCCTTAGGAATGAGACTTCTTTTTTTTTTTTTTTTTGGCAAATTGTTCCTATAATGAGGAAGTGCATCTCAGATGTGAAATATTTCCACTGGGTTTAATCCTTTCAGGGTGGTAAAGGGAAAAGTAGAACAGGGCCCTGGAATAACTGTGGCACAGGTAATGTCTGCTGCCCTGCTGCAGGTGTAGCATCCCCCTGCTGAACTCTGGAGAGCCATTCCCCCATGCCTGCACCACTGTCCCAGCTCCAGTGCCAGCCTAGAGAGCCACTTACCTGTTAACAGCAGTGTCAAACCACAGAGGAGTTATAAATGCTCTCAGTGCTTAACCAAAACCATGGTGAGCTTCACCACCCACCTTTCACACACAGGACTCATGAACAGAGGGAGTGCTCAAACATGACAGGACAGGGACAGGGACAGTATATTAGGCAGATGCAACATTTATAGGGTCTCTTTCAGAAAACACATCTCATTTTCAAAAACACTCAAGAGTTTCCCATCCTGCAGTAAGCAAAGTAGAGCTGTTAGCAGCAGTGCAGTGGGGAGAGACAATTGGAAACCTCATCAAATGTGCTGTAGTTTGGCCTGCACAGTAACAGCTCAGCTGAATTGTTAAAAGTTGTTTCCACCAGTTGTTTTCACCTTGTAGCAGCCTCTCCAACACTGTCCTGTAACCACATGGGAAAGGAGGAATGGATGACTGAGTCGTGATTTGCTATTTTCATGGGGAAAAAAAAAAATCCTACCAATTGGAAGAATAAACATAGAATCACAGAACCTGTCCTGGCTACAGGATATACCCCATGTGAGGAGTACCTGCAGACCAGCCAGGTCCTCGTGCTGCCAGCAGGTCCTGATTTTTGGCAGTCATGTCTGCAGCCAAAAATGCAGTTTGTATTGCAAAAATTGTAATGCAGTCAGTGGACTATATGCTCCCCACATTATTGAATTCCTGGTCAAATTGCTCGTACTTCTGGCCTCCACAATGTTCTGTGTGCTGAGATTCTGTGATGATGGGTAGAAAAATACTCAAGGGCTTTTTATTCTACAAGGAAGTTAAATTTTAAACCTGCTGCCTGTTTCACACAACACCTACTAGCTTTTGAACAATCCTTCCCACCTCTCCATTTTGCACCCCTCTGTCTCACTGTCTCACTGCCATCTCTTTTCTAAGCCAAAAAGTGCTGATCTATTTAATCTTTCTTCACCCAGGAAGCTATTTGGTGTCTTGTGGGCTTCCTCAGAACCTTCTCCAGTTCAGAGATAGAGCTGGTGCCTCCAAGGTGGCCTATAAACATGGAAATACTGAGGATGTCACCAAAAAAAAACCCCAATCACAATTTACTCCTGTGCTCCTGGCATGGGGACCAGGCACCAGCCAGAATTGTCCCACAGAACACTTTAAGCTGCTGGTTGGGATGGGGTTTAATGCTCAACAGTAAGCATATGCTTAAACATTTTAACACCTGACAGGTTTGATAACTGAGCTGATAGGAAGCTACTACTGTAGTCAAAAATACACCTAGTAGTACTTTCAGAGAAGCATAAAAACATCTGAGATATTTGAACTGCCAAAGACCCTTGCCTTCTGTTTCTTCAACAGATTTTTATGAAATAGTATTTGCTGATGTTTTTCTTAAAAACACAGAACCTTATTTTATTTTACATAATTCAATTACTTTTTTCTATCCAATAAAATAGGCTCATTCAAATAAAATCAGAATTACTTCTCTCTTTTGGCTAGGGTACAGCATCTTTTGTACCCAGCTAAGCAATCTTCGCAGTGCTTGGCAATAATCCTGCTTAGAAGGGCAGGATTTAGAACAGATGCAGACTTCTCCATGTTGGGGTGCTACCAAGTTCTCTGTTGATTAGTAGGGTGCGTAATTGGGTATGACAGAATATAGATTTCTGGCAGAAAATAATTTCTAATGGGAGAAGCCACTTGCTGAGGACACCCACTTCAATTAAAGGTAGACCAAGACTCTAAGTTAGGATGTTAACCCTATGACTTCTCCCAGACTTATTTCTGCTTTCAGAAGCAGGGATTCATTGTCTGGTTGTGTCATTAACAGAAAAACAACCACAAAAATAATGTACAAACTTAGAAGTGGAAATGAGGATTCACCTGAAAATAGTTTGCTGACTCTGTCTTGCATGCAGCAATAACCTCTGATCCTAGAACACTGTATAAATATTATGCAAACACTATATTCTGATATACACTAACTCCCAGTTAAGTGAAAGATCTCAAAAACATTTAATTTTTAAACCAATTAAAAGAGAGATGGGGGAAGTTACGCTCTTTGTGTGCACAGTGTCAGCCCTCTGTGCATATTGTCCTTGCGAGTGCCTCCCAAATTGCAAAGAAAGTAGTGCAAAAACAAATTCTGACTAATCACAGAAGTTCTGAGGAGATAAGGGTCTGTTCAGATGCCATGATGCCATGACAAAGCCCACATGAGTCACACAGAGCCTTTCTATTGGCTTAAATTTTACCTGTGTTTTAATTAAAACTGATCTGAAAGCAACAAGTCTTTTGCCTTTTAATACCTTCATCTGCTTATTTTGGATCAGACAGCATGTCCACTCTAAAGCAAACAAAAGGGTGAAGCAGCCTGTATTACAGACAGACATGGGGATGGATATGAGGTTGCCATGAACCAGGTCTGAGTACCTGCTTTAGCATGTGTTCATCTCCTTGAAATCAGCAATAATCCTTATGTGCTTAACGTAAGGCACGTGCTCAAGTGCCTCATTTGATTAAAGCCTGACTGATTGAGTAAAGGCGTTTGATCTTGTCCTCTTCTTTGGAAAGAAAAAGAAAGAAAACAGAGATCAGTCCTAGACAATCCTATTTAGAGCAGTGTGTGTGCCACTGCAGCTGCTCCAGGGGAGCCATGAGCTCACCTGCCACTCAAGGAGCCCACGAGGACCCTGAAGCTGCATGGGGGTCCCATGTCCCGACACAGACCCCTCAGCTGGGCCATGAGGGTCACATTTTGTGACACAGACCCCCCAGCTGGGCCATGGGGGTCCCATGTCCCGACACAGACCCCTCAGCTGGGCCATGAGGGTCACATTTTGTGACACAGACCCCCCAGCTGGGCCATGGGGGTCACATTTTGTGACACAGACCCCCCAGCTGGGCCATGGGGGTTGGCTATCAGTGGTTCCCTGCAGCTGATGGGAAGGGCTGGCACTGTCAGCGTGGTGTAGAGCTTTATCTGCACCAGGGTCACTCCTGAGCACTCCACATCCAGCCCGGCCCTTGGTGCTGCAGCAGCTCCTGGGAGGGCAAAGCACAGCCAGGGCAATTGGCCAGGAGTGGTGGTGAGGTACCCCCGCAGGGCTTGGCACTGCTAGCTTGCTCCTGGGCTACTACACCTTCCCAAAAGAGTCTCTTAAAAGCTGCCACCAAAATTCCCATAGCTCAAGCTTTCTCCTGTGCCACATCCACATCTCCTGAGTGGTTGGGAATGCCCCATAAGGGTTACAGATCCAAATGGGACAGCAGGGAGGGGTGCAAGGACAAAGAGTTGTACAACTTACGTACTGCACACTTACACAAAACTTCTGGAGTATTTCCACAGTGTCTGTATTAACTTTTTCTTGCACAAAAGGTTTCACTCCGAGTCTTTTGAAAAGTGCTGGCCTGTGATCACGGACGAGACTCACATGCAGAATGCAGCAATTCGTGGAGTTAAAAATGTCAGCTGCTTAACACTACACAGCAACAGTATAAACCAAGATGGGAAACATACTGAGCTGGAACTACAGGGGAATCTGAGGCATAAAATGTAATTGCTCCAACTGGAGTTTAGCCAGCACACCAGGATTCACACCCCTGTCCTGCAAAAATAATGCAATGAGGTGTGTGAACTGCAAATAATCATGACCTCAAATTTATGACTTACAGACATCTAGGCATGGGTTTTCCAGCAATACTGTCCTCTCCCAGAACCATACTGGGACATTTGCTCTGTGTTGACTCAAAGAGGAGAATATTGGCCATTGATTTACCAGCACCACTACTCAAAGTGCAGTGAGTCTCTTTGGAGGTCACTTACTCAAATAATGATGCCTTGCAGCTTGTGAGATTTAACAACATCACAGCTTTAATTGGCGTAATTGCAACTGCAGCACAAATATCTTGTACTTCCCAAAATACTTTCTTAAGATATTAACTTAAGCTTTTCATCAATGATACTGGATATATTTTATTGTACTTTTGAACATTATGGTAATAAAGACAAATAATGATTTGTAGAGAGAGTATGAAGAGAGATACAGCAAACTATTAAATTCTGTATTACATCTATTTTGAAATTTGTGCCCCAGAAAAAAAATATTCAATCTTAACTTACTGTCATGATTCCCTTCATATTAAAAAAGATTTTATAGTACCACAAGTCTAACATTACCCATCAAAATGTTTTCAGAAAAATTCACATTTGTTCTGTGGAAAATGTTTCAAGGAGATATTTCTTTCTTTAAGGAATAAAATAATAATTATTTAAAAAAAAAAAAAGAAAAAAAGTTGGGAAATTGAAAAATCAAAATATACCCTGACAGAAAGCAAATATTTCTCTCAGAAAACCTCTGGGAAATTTCTAGTAGAGGGTGCTGGTCCTCTCAAGAGAAGACAGAGGTTCTTGTTTCTCCCCTACATCCTAGAGTGACTTGTCTCATCAGAAAACAAGACAAGAGGATACACCCAGGGTAGATGACACTGGCCCAAACACTTGGGCTGCTTTGGCTTTGGGCCTGGCACAGCTCCCCCAACAGAAAGAGTCCCTGCAGTAACACAGACTGGCATTCCACTCCTTTGTTGTTACTCTTTGGGGATCTAAATAAACTAAACAAGGCATTTATGATTAAAAAAATTTTCAGCTGTATTCTTTGGACAAATTTTGGTATCTAGCCAATACCTTAAAATATGTATCTTTAAACACAACACAAATGTTGCATCTCACTGACCTGTAAAACAGTGAGAACATAAAGAACAGTGAGGATTAAAAGCACTTTAAATCCCTCCAGCTCTCACTAATACACTGCACTGGGAGAAAATACAAGGGGATACATTTACACCGAGTTCTGTCCTCGTTTTTAAATGATTCCATAACATGTACAGATTCCAGCACATTGGATAGTTATTTTTGATCTGTACTGCATTTTAGACACAACAGTTTTTAAAGGAATCTGATTAACTCAGTGTTACAACTGACAGGAAAGTGACAAGGTCCAGCAGAAACAGATGTTCCCTGCAACTTGCTTCTTCCATCCCACGTGTCTTTTAAGCAACATTCAGATTCCATTTGGCTCTTCTCCCAATATTTTTCCCCATCTTTAATGCAATTGTAGGAAAATTTGACGCTTATCTCACTGCTATAAATTTAATAGCAATATTAAAGAACATCACTCACATTAAATCTAAGAAAGTGAGACCATGATAATGTACATAGTTTTATGCTAATCCCTTCCCAGTACTCTTGTGTGCTCTCTTTTGCTTGCATTAGTACTCTGCTCAAAGTAGATTAGTGTGTGCAAACCTGGTGTGCCTGCTGCGCTCTGCCCAAGGTCTCACCCTGCTTGTGAGGACCAGCACAGCCACACGGAGCTGCCAGGGGCAGCTTGGAGCACTTCTGTGGTTCTTACCTGCAGTCCTTACTGTGTTAACTCCATCCTGGTTTCAGCTGCAGAAGGGTTCATTTCCTTCCCAGTAGCTGTTGGAGTGCTGTGTTTTGGATTTGGGATGAGAACAATGATAGTAACACGCTGATGTTCAGCTGTGCAAAGCTTGCAAAGGGGCTGGGGGCATGTGAGGCTGGGAGGGGATGCAGCCAGGACAGCAGACCCCAGCTGGCCAGAAGGATATCCCATTGCACATGGCATCATGCTCACTAGAAAAACTGGGGGGAAAGCTGGCTGGGCTCCACTGCTTAGGAACAGGCTGGGCATCCCTTGGTGGGTGGTGAGCAGGTGCTTTTTATCTGCATCACTTGTTTTTCTTGGGGTTTTTTTTCTCTCTCTCTCTTTTTATTTTCCTTTTCATTATAATTTAGTATTAGTGTTATCATCATCATCGTTATTATTTTATTTTAATTATTAAACTGCTCTCAGTGCACAAGTTTTCTCTGATTGTCTTATCCATCCCATCAAGAGGACAGTGAGGAAATACCTGTGTGAGGCTTAGATACTGTCTGGGGTTAAATCATCACAAACTGGAAACACGAGTCACTGCAAACCAAAATGCATGCCAGTTATAAGAGTATTAGCACAAAGAAATATCTGTGTATTGTAGAGGAACCCTAAATAAATGTCTGTTAGTAGTACAGTATGGAAAAGCAAAAGAATTTAGATAGCAAGTTCCCAACCTCATCATCATATCTGCTCAATGTGAAAAGCTTTAAAAACAAAAGAAGGGAATGTATGTGTGTATATCATACAGCTTAATAACTCTGCTGTAACTACAAATTAATTCAAATCTTGTACTTGCATTAAAAATGAACTCTATCTATTTTATGTTGATCATTAACTAAGAATATTTCACACTAGAGATTTGTCATATTAAGGAGAATTGAAACCACTTATATCAATTAATTGTATTATACATAATCTTTACATAGATTATCAAAAATAATTTAGATTCTATATTAAGGAAATATTAAATATGAATTCTGCAAGGAGTCATGACCCAATGTCCTACCTAAATAATATTTTGGGATAGATAAAGAAATGACAAAAAAGAAAAAAGGTAAATCAAAAGGTGATTGTGAGAACTCTTCAGTGAAATTTCTCCATTGAAAAATCAGTGTAATGCAACAGAAATGTTTCCTGCAGTCATGTCACTGTCCTTAGGGACAGGGGCTCAAAGGTGGGAGGGAGAAGGAGGGGTTACAGCTTGGTGGTAGCAACAAGTGGAAGAAATAGGAGGCCCTAAATCCATCAGGATGAACACTTGAAGCTAGTTCTCCTCCTTGCCAGTCTTGTTTCAGGCTTTCCTTGCTCCATTCTTGCTTTTTAAGATAATACTACTTCTAACAACAACACACCACCATAACAATATCAGTTTTTAATTTTGAATTAAAAAAAAAAAAACTTTCAAAACCTTGAAGCCTTAGTATTTTTCACTCATTCTCATTTTTCATGGAAAAATTCATCCTACTAACCTATAAAAAACAAAGTCCTATAAAGTCCAAATAAACACAGAGTGAAAGAAAAGTGAATTCTGCCTGAGAGTCTTAGGAGAAACAGTCTAGAAGCATGAGTTTATTAAAATTAAGAAATTTTGAGCATCACCAGTACAAACACCTAAATACAATCACAGTCACAAAACCAAAAGCTTTGTGAGTACTGTCCCCATTTTCATCTCTGTGCAATACCTGGCAAACAGCTCAAAGCAGCAGGAAGACTTTCTGCAGTGGGAGGGGACCACAGGGGCTGGAGCACCACAAGACATGAAGAAGTGCATTGGAAACCACCAGAAGTCCAGAAGAAAACATAATGATGTAGAACGAGCTATACTGTTCCCTCTGGTTCTGCATTAGAGCAGGATTCTTCACATGGGAAAGGAAAACAAATACTTATGTAATAATTGGTTACGACTTCAATAAAATGAGCTTTGAACACCGTTAATAAAAAATAGTCTAAATTAACTGTGAATTATTTATTTAGGGGCTGTAGCACCCCAGATGAGCTGAAGCAGTCACACAAGAAACACCAGCAATATCACTCAGAGGATACCTATTTTTCTCAACCCAGAGAAGGCAATAACCTACTCAACACAAGACAGCACTGATGCACAACCTCGGAGTTACCATGTCTGCCTTTACAGACCTCTAACATTTCATATATAACTGTCATGACGCTTCCACAAAAATACATATCTCCTGCATGTCAGAACACAGAGCTTTAAGATTGCTTATCTTCCCTCAGAGGAAGAAATAGAAAGCCTCTGCCACAGCAGCCTCCATGGGAGTGTGTCCATTATCATGTTTTGGCACAGTGCAGTGCCTGGCATTCTTCACACAACCTGCAGATAGCCCAGATACTTCTTGGAAAGAGATTTCAGTACAAACCTCCCCAGAATGTTATTGGAGCCCCACTCAGTTCTGCCTATAACCTTGAAATAACCGATAAAAGGGTTTTTGACATGCTAACTACCAGATTTACAAGCAGCTATAGATCAAATTTCAATAATGTTATAGCCTTCCTCCAGGAGGAGATATAAACTTAGCTGAATATTTCTGATTCTGTAAGAGTTCCACAATCACCAAGCAGTCCACAAAGAGAATTCCTAAAGACAAAATAAATTACTAACTTTACCTCTGAATAATTCTATGCATCAGTGCCATACCATCCTCACATCTGTCATTACCCTGTGCCTTTTCCACGCAGGACAAATTGAAGAGAGGGGAAGCTTCAGAAGTCCCAAAACCCCCTGGATGTCAGGACCCCATGTGCTGCTAGAGAGATGTCTCAGCATGTTGCAATTGCAATTTGAGAATTCTGGATTTGGAAATGGGCTGTTTAGCTCTCGGATGATGCAGAGAATCCATTAATTAACAAGTGACAGGAGACATACCCATCTCTTCACTTCACCATCCCACCAGGAAGCGAGAGGAGCGCTGAGCATCCCCCAGAGCACAGAGGCAGCCTGTGGGGCTGGGGAATGTGACTGCAGCTCCATTCGCTGCTGTGCAGCTCCCACCTTTCAGAGGAGCTGAGACTTCATCAGCTTCTGCTTCTGCCAGTCAGCTGAGACTTTTCTCATCATCTGAAGTGCAGAAAAGGAAAAGAAAGCAGCAATGCCATGCCAAAGGAAGGGCTGCTTTTCACATTACCATAAGCAAAGGCCTCAGAGACAAACCTTATTAAACAGGAATATTTCTTCATTGAGGAAAGTTGCAGACAATTTAATCCATTCTATTACAGTTTTTAGTGCAGCTGGTATTTTACCTTGCTGTTAAACCTGTAAACAACCAGAAGAACCCAAATGAGAGTATTTGCAAAACTTGGAATGGTGCTCAGCCTCAAAAGTCCAAACATTCTGGAAAAAGACTTTTTCAAACTTTTCTATCTAGTAAGCGTCCCTAGTACTGTCTGTCCAAGAGCAGGCAGTGTGACCAGCCTGTCACAGAGCCAGGGAGCCCAAACCTGAGCAGGGTTAAACACCAGCTCTCTCATCCACGTTCCCTCCAGCCACGCTTAGGGAGGGCACAGTGACAAAGGTGGTGGAAGTGGCTGTGTCTCACCAGCAGGGAATGCATCACCTTATCTCTAGATACAGCAGCTTTAACAACAGGATTCCACCAGTTACACAGTGAGAACTTTGCTTCAGAAAAATTAAGGGAATTAAAAATTCCCGGCACACAGTTGAGCACTGCTGAGCAGTCCAACCCAGCTTGGGCTCCAGCCTTTGATCTTCTCCCTTCCCTTCCATTTCTTTGCTCCAGGCACATGGATAAAATTAGAAACACGCACATAATAGTGATCTTCATTCAAACAGTTCCTTGTTTACCCTCTGCCACCTACTTTGTCTACAGCTTTCTTTCAAGTAAATCATACAATTACTCTTTCCCACCCACTCTACATTTTAAGTGACATTTGATTAACAAATAAACTAACCCTTAATAAGAAAACTATTGTCTAAATAAGCACTAATACTTTAAATTAAGTACTTTAAATACACCTAATTATGTATTTAATCAGGATTAACAGGACATGCATAGTATGCTAACTAAACACAAAAATTAGATTACTTAAAAGTTATCTATTGGGTTTGAGAATTATATAGAAAAGAAGAATTTTTTACAGGCTGGCATGTATGATAATTTTAATTTACTTTAAATATCACCAATGAAATAAATGCTGAAGTCCAGTGATATACTTGCTTTGTGGATAACTATACATATGTCACAAAAATAAGATTGCTTCCATATGATATACATAAACATACTTAACCTAGAAGCATACAGCTGGCTTCTTATATCTCACATCTCTCTACCTCATAGCCACACTGGCTTATTTCTGCTGGAATTTGGGAATTTGTGGTCTGCAGAAAACATGAGCATTTGAAATAATTTTCCATTCAAATTTAGATCAATATTTTATTTAATCCCCCCTCCCCTATTTATTTCCTCCCCCTTCTCTCTTGCCTGAACTTTTTACAGAATGGAAATCCATCAGAGCTGCCCAGGGCTATGCCTGCTGGAAGCCTGAGGGTCTGTGTGGGAATTCTCGTTATGTTGAGGGCTGGGATGTGGCAGTGCAGATGTAAATCCTTGTGTTGAGGGCTGGGATGTGGCAGTGCAGATGTAAATCCTTGTGTTGAGGGCTGGGATGTGGCAGTGCAGATGTAAATCCGGAGAGCCGAGGCCGGGATGCGGGGCAGGCTCTGCTGTGGCCACCTCCGAGCCGCGGGTGCTGGCAGGCAGCCACGGAGCCACGCAGGTGACCTGGCAGGGAACCAGACAGATTTACAATGAAAATCTGCTTAGCAGGCTAGGTTCTCTGGGAAGATTCATTGAAAGCCAGATGTTTTTGTGAAATGTTTTGCTTTTGACGAATCGGCATTTTCTGATGGAAAAAAAAAAAAAAAAGAAAAAAAGAAAAAAAAGAAACTTTCTCTCCAAAAAACTTCCTCTGAGCTCTGCCGGCAGCTGCTGCTGCCAGGAGGAGCCAACAGCGACACGGCAAGGTTGGGGACAGTGTCCCAGGGCCCCCCAGCTCCTGGTCCCGTCCCTGCGAGCAGAGCTGCCCGCACAGCCGAGGCTCCAGGATGGCTCCAGCTCTTCTCCGTCCGCAGCAGGAGCTGGCCCAGCCGGCCAGCCACAGCACTGCTGTGCACACACAAACCCCGGCTCCACACCGAGCACAGCAGCAGCAGCAAGCGCTGCAGTGTCTTCAGGGTCTCTCAGAAGCCCTCTGCCCTCAGTGTGGGCGCTCAGCAGGCTGGCAGTGCCCGGGGGATGGATGCTCCGGGTACCAGCACACACCCGCCTGCCTCCTCGGGCCCTGCGCTGCGGTTCGGGGTGGCACAGGAGCCAGCAGGGAGCTGCTGCTGGCTGTCCCTGCTGCTGGCTGTCCCTGCTGCTGGCTGTCCCTGCTGCTGGCTGTCCCTGCCTCGGGCTGTGCCGTGTCCCAGCAGCACACCGCCAACCTGAGGAGCTTTAACTTCCAGCCCTTCCTGCCACCTTCTGCTGTCTGCTGACACGAGCAGCAAAAGGCAGCCGGCGCTTGACAGCTGAACACAGCTCAGACGGATAACGGCTTGTGTCTAACAAAGCCATTCCTAATAAAAGAAATAGGCATAAAAGCAGAGAAAAGGACTGTGCTGCACGCAGGGCTTGGGGACTGACTGAACGGTGGTGCTTCTTTCATACCATGAGCTATCTGGAAGTGGCACTGAAGGCGAGCACATGAAAAGTGCTGATGAAAACTCTGCTTTAAAGATTTCTTTTTCTGAGGCAAGAAATGCTGTATGTCTTTCTCTCAGCAGCAAGCCAGACCCACTACTTTATTTCTGGTGCTAAGTAAATGGTATACATTAAATAGTCACTAGGTCTTCAGAAACTTCACCTCCAATATTATTTTAAAGGAGTTTCAAGCTGCAAAAAGCAATGTGTTTTGATTTTCTAGACATAGCTATCTTTCAAATTAAAGGTTTTATTTTTTGATACATAACGTTTAAAAAAAAAATCTCTTGAATCTGTCACATTCAGAACATCTGTCTGTCCCAAAGTCTCAAAACATTAACACATTCTTTGACTGTAAATATGTTAGAATATCCAAATAACTGTGTGTCAAATGTGACACTTTCTTGTGCTAGTGAAACCCAGATGAAATTCATCAACTTCAGTAGATTGCATATTTAGAGTTCTGTAAATAAGGGAAAAAATTGGCCCTGCACTTTAATTAACATTTTAAATCAAATCTGCATTTGAAAATGTGCCAAAATTGGAAGAGATCATAAATAACCTTGGTCTGCAATATTATACTAGAACATACTTGTGCCTTCTCTGCTTTAAAAAAAAAGTGTTTTTTATCAAACGATAATTATGGTTGTGCTCGAAATGATCCCCCTTAAATTCTTCAGGAAGGTTAAATGAATGAAATGGCTGAATATTAACATTTTCCCTTTAGTCAGGGATTCAAAACAATTCCCAACAAAACATGAGGGCCGGCAGATTTGGAGGGCTGTGTCATTAACAGCCGCTGTCATTATTCTGCTTACATGCTTGTTCTGCAGAGACCGTATTTTCAGTAATAAATAATGTTTTGAAACAAACAGGTGATTTCTGTAAGAAGAATCGACAGTATTTTTTGAAGGCAGTGGTTTCTGTAGAAACCTTTCCTCTCTTTGTCCTCTCCTATCTGCAGGGTATTGACAGCTCTGACAAGACTTTGATTATCTAGTCAGCAGGAGCCTGAGACTTGTCACTTGTCAGGTGTGAGCCGGCAGTCACGCCGCTGATGAAACAATTGAAAGGAGATAGGCTGAGCATGAGGAGGATCAGGGTCATCAAGCCCAAAATGTACGCCTGTCTAGTAAGGGGATGGCTTACACCCTCATTAATGACTCCAATAAGGCAGGAGAGGGAGGCGGGAGGAGCTGGAGCAGGGAAATAAGAAACGCAGAGGTTGGGGATAGTGGAGAAACTCCACTTATCCAGAGCACACTGCTCTGCAGTGACCAGAGCCCAGCAGCCCCAGGAGAAGCTGCAGAGCCACCAGCACATTGCCACTCTGTACCCATCCCCTCCCTGCTGTGGGTAAGGGTGAGGTAAAGGTGGCAATCTGCTCTCCTCCCATGCCAGGCTTCCAAACTGCACTGCCCAGCTCTGGCTCTCCCCCTGCACCTGTGACAGGCTGCTGCCCTGCAGATTCATCCCCACTGGAAAATTAACAGCAACCCCACCATTTCCCAGTGACTGTATTTCAACTGCCTCTGGCATTAGAAATCCCAGCTGTGACAAACACGTGTGGTGCGTGGTTGAGAGGTCTGGGTGCACAGGGGTGAGGTCAGCTGCCCTTGGTGAAAGCTGCTGTCCCAACTCTGCTGAGGATACCTGGGCTTCTGAGCTTCTGCACTGTACAACTGACACTCCAAGAGAGGCACAGACTAATCCAGAGACAGGCTTAGCCAAAGAGGCCAATATAGAACAATAGCCGTTGTCTGGCAATTGGCAGGACTTAACAAAATGCTTTGTACAAAGATGTCTGTAATCCATAACTAATATCCTGTCTGTGTATATCATATACAAACGGTGGGTCAGTTGATAGAAGCTTATCCTAAGAACATTTCACACAAAACTGGATTAGTACAATATGCTTTGCACTAGAAAATCATTCACAAACTTCAGCTCATGTAAAACCCAGGACTTTTTTTGGTTGGTTCTTCACACATCATACACTGCTTGTTTTACTGTGATCTGCACTACTTACCTATTCATATTAAAATGCTGTTCAAAGTATGCTCCATAAGAATTAACAGGCAAAATACTGCTGCCCAGAAAGTCTCTCTTTTAAATTTAAATGATAGCATAAATTATTATGCACATTTAGTTAAAGCCACAGGAAAAATCATGAGTATCAAGGACACAATCTGTCAGTTAAACGCATGAAAACCTGCAATCATTTCACTGATTTCAGGACTTTCTCTTCAAGTCTGTGCAGATACAAGGCCACTGACATCACAGTTTGGGGTTCCCATAACAAAACTAAACTTTGAGCTGCATTTACTAGCTTATCTGAGCCCCAAACCTTTGCAAAAAGTGTGGGACTTGTCTGCTGTCTCTTATAAAACTGATTACCGATGTTCCTTAAATCTCCGGGATATTTAGATGTATGGATAAGATAAGCATGGATTAACTATGTCTGACTATGCATATCAATTGAGGAGAAAATTCTGCTCTGAGATAAGGCAGCAGTGAAAACCCACAAGGCAGGACAGGCAGAAGCACAGATGAGAGGAGGCTGAAGGTTTCTGACTGGCACATGATGGGACACACCATGGCAGGAAAAAGGTGGCTGGCTGAGGACAGGCAAGAAAAGACACAGCTGTGATAGTCATAGTGAAATTTCAGAGGCAGATATACCAATTTAATTTGGTTTATATTTTTTTTTTTAGTAACCCTACACAGCATATTTCTTTATTGACATAAATGGGGAGCCAGGTTCCTGTAACCCCATGCAGCAGAGGGTGGTGCACAGCACCATCCCTGTGGAATGAGGGATTGGTAAAACCTTTCCTGCACACCTGAGCAGTTATCACCTACTTGGCCAATCCAACAGTGAGACATTTTTCACTGAGGAATTTCAAAGCACTTTGTAGGAGTTTGTTGCAGCTATACCAACCACAATTTCCTATGCCTGAAGCAGAGAGCATTTATGCATTTAGGGCTGCACACTCACTGTAATTCCCCACATCTAAACAGAAAAGTTTATGGAATTTCCAGTATTGCTCAAAACTGGAACACAGCTTAGAAAATACCACATTCAAAGTTACTTAGGCTGTAGTTTTCAGAGGTACCTATCATGAATTTCTTCATAGGAGAACTAGTTCTGGACTGCTAACCATGGATCCAGAATGGAATGGATCCTTGATAGGAGAGTGACAGCATGATAAATAAAGTGCTCACTGAGAATACCAGGGAGCAATGGATGACAGGTACTGATCAATGGACTATCAAGCATGTTTTCAGCCATCAGTTTATTGTTATTAATACTTTAACTTAATCTCCAGCTTTAAAATAAATGATAATGCATTCACTGCTGTCTTTCAGATTTGATTTCTCATCTCTAAAACATTGAATCAGAAACACAACACGAGAATGACAAATTTTCACCAATGTCATAAACCCATTGAAATTAATTATGCCATTCTTGGCAAGGGACTGGGCTTGGCTGAACACGGGGGAAGGTCTTGTCTCAACCTGAGGCCCCACACTGTCACCTGAAAAAGTAAATAGTGGCCTCTTGAGACTAAACCTCGTCATGCAGTTAGTGAGCATTCAGTAAAAGGAACAGGCCCAAAATTGGGTGATGCTCAGACATTTCCATACTGGCTTCTAACTTGTTGACCTCCCAGTCCAAAGCCATACTCTGTAGTTGCTCCCACCTCAACATTGTCTGAAATAAGTGACATTAAGATTTTGGCTGCACTTTTCTGGCTGCTAGGTTGCACCAGCACAATGATTCAGTGAAGTACAGAGGTTACCTAATTATTCTGATATTGCCAATAATTTTCTGACCAATATGCCAAGGGCTCTACAACACTAATAAGAATTCAGCTCCTTCATCACTCAGGAAGAACCCATATCACAATGCCTGGCTTTGATTTCATGTTATGATTGTTTTACATTTATTTGACTTTTGCATTGTTGGGCTTTTTTTGGTTTTGGTTTTGTTTATATGAGAACACTTCTTTACTGCATTCAAACCTGAAAAACTGTATTAGCTCCAAGTAAAGCAAAGCTTCCTTCAGCTCTAGCCAAAATACTGAAACGTCTCATCTGTGGAAGAGAGTCTTATCCCCATCTACTGCCAATCATAATTTATAGAAAGGGTGCCACAGAGATTTGAATGTACCATTTGATCACTTTTTCAGCTCTTGCCAGTGTGTTACAAGAGCAGAGTTTGAAAGAAGATCAAACCAGAAAGCTATCAATGCTCAGGTATCAATATACATATTTTCTAGAAATCAAAATCCTCCAGTTAATATAAAATAATTGTGGAAATTGTTAGCAAATTAAAGATGGTTGTTATAGATTCCAAAAATATTTTTGCTTTCAGCAAAATACATTTTTAATTACTTTCCTACTAGCTGTCATTTTTCATAAACCAGTCTAGACAACTCGTGCCAAATCGTGCAAAAACTGATCTCAATGAAATGTTTTCCTCTAGCACCAAAGACCAGAAAATGTTTTCATTCTTCTTATTTATTTATTTATTTACACATCTGGAGTTTAACAAAACACTTCTAGATAAACTTTTCTGCTTGTGGAGTATTAAAAAAAAAGTCAAAACTCCCCTTTAAAAATTAAGTCCATTTAAATATCAAATAATACCAAGCAATTATTTTTCCAGTTTAGAAATAAACTTGGAAATATAAATATACACATCTATGTGGTATTTTTATTCTCCTCTGAATTCAAACCTTTTTACAAAACATATTATTATGAAGTTCATCCTAGCAAAATCTGCATCAACACTTATAATATGTACATACATGTTTCCACCACATCTTTTATCTCATTTACGTTAAGCATACTGGAAAAGGGGAGAAATAGTGAGAAATAATCTGAATTTTTATTTCTTTTCCACTTTTAACTGGAATTATTAAACTGAACTATAGCATTCAGAAGTAAGGAATTATGTATAGTAAAGAAAGTAGATTTTGCTTTTAGCGTCATAATCAATGTCCAGATCTAAAATTGATATAATTGACTATTAATTAATTCCCTTGATATTTTCATTAGCACATCCAAGCAACAAGTCTTCTGTTTGGCACTTCTGAATTATTCAGGAAGTACTCAGATTGCTATAATGAAGGCGTTACTGCCTGATACTATGCTGGCTAATACAGTTAAATTCAAGGCATGCTTTTATTTTTCTGTTCTGATTGGACAACCAAAGATTTCCCTAAAGATATGTGAAATGCAATTTCAGAGACACACACAGAAAAAAAAAAAAAAAAATAAAGTCTAGAAAAATGTCCTAAAACATCTTTTGTGAAAAAAACTCAGCTCTATACGTTCAATAAGTGTTGCTTTCTTCTATGTCCTATAACACTGCAATGAAGAGGGTTGCTGTTGGTGGCACTTAAATCTGTTTTGAAGGCTCCTTAGGTCTCAGGAACTTCCCCAAAATCCTCCAGAGCCCAAAGTGTTTGCAGCAGCCTAACTGCCTGAATGACCAGCAGAGATTTACCAGTGCAATTGCCCTGTTGTCCCTCCATTAGCAATGTGACCATCATACTCACAAACACTCCTAAAAACCCCTAGGGAAACATTAGGGGCTTCACCCAGGTAAATCCTGTCTGATGCAAAATGTTGATTTTTGCCAGGGGAAAGACTCCAGGACTGGTCTAACCAGGAGAAAGTTAGGAGTACTCTTTCTGGATTCCTTGGCTTGTATCAAAAAGGCAGGAAAGCTGGTAGGGCATGTGCCAAGCTTGGCAGTTTTGTATTCTTTCTTGACACTGGGGTTTCTTTTCTTGTAAGGTACTAAGTGGCAGAAATCCCGTAAATCTTGCCATTCCAAAAAGAAAAAGCTTGAGGGGACTGGGTGGTACATTTGATGGATGCACTGTCCTTAATGCACTAGCCTCTTCCCTAAGGGATTATGGTTTTGAATTTAGTGCAGAGAATGAACTGTTCCTCAGCTGATGGCAGTAAAAGTTTATCAGCAATGGATAGTTTTACCTTTCAGATCATCACTGTGTTCTCTGACATGATCTTACTCTGTACAGATCCTTCAGTGCCACTCACAAAACCAATAAACAGCCACTACACAGGCAACCCAGGTTGTTCTTTCTTTTTTTTATTTTAATTGCAGAATTCTACTAATCCTAATTAATTTAATATTTGTCACTTGGGCACTATCTCCCATATGAGAATCTCCAAAGACCTTACAAAGATTCATGATACCCCATTATATCAGTGAAGCAGAAAGATCAAGAATGAGTTCCCCCCTCACTGAAATGCACTCTCATCTGGGGAGGGAACACGACATCCTGTCAAAGCGTTATAACACGGAGGAATTGGGCCTTGGGGAGGGAAGAACCACCCAGTTACTGTGAGTGAAATCCTGAGTTGGTATTATCAGGAGTGGGTCTGTTCTTCCCAAGCCTCTTATGGCACCCTTTGGCTGCAGGAAGACATGGCTCAGCTGAAGGGTAGGAAAGTTGAGGAAGTTTTGCTGATTCTCCTTAAGAAGGAGACTTTAGTACCACAAATTAACATTGACAGGGACATGGGGCAGACACTGCCCTGAAAAGTAGAACTAAATTCTGGTTTTTGAAACAGAATGTGAAAAAACATGACACCCTCAAACACTGAAATCCCCTTGTCCCTGGGCAGAAGGCTGAATCACAATCCATGTGATTACCAGCCCTGCCCAAAACTTTCAAGGAAGCAGTTAAGGAGATTCCATGTCACCATTGCTGCCTAGCCCTTCCAGAAAAGGGTTCTCTTTCCATGGGGAATTGCCCTGGCTAACATGGAAGGGCTGTGCTGCTTTGAGGAGAGACCCTAGAACCATCGCTGCCAGCCTGCCTCTGGGCTTGTTTGCTGCCCCACATCAGTGCCTAGGACAGCAGGAGAAGGACATTTACACCTTCTCCTTGCTCCATGGCCACCCTACCAGTGTGAGCTGAAACCTGACCTCTATTTTTATAGTTCCTGTATCAATGGCTGCAGTTTGAAATATAAAAACAATATCATTCAATGTTTTCAAGAGAGCTTCTTAATACACACTGGTCAGCTTTATCAGTTAATTTGAACTTGATGAAAAAAACCACATTTTCAGATTTGATCCTCCTGGTCTTAAAATATTAATCAGACACATGCTCATTTTTTGTTGTTTTTTTTAATCCAGCTGTCTCTAGAATGCTTATTGACAATTTACAAAAAGAGGTTAGAATAGTAAAGAGAAATATGTAAGTAATTATGGTTCTAGTATTGCAAGGCCGAGTGAAGTAAATTAATGTAATGCAAACATTTTGTGGGTTTGTTTAATTATTTGCAAGTACACTTAAATCTGCAAGTACAATTAAATCATAGTGCAGTAGATGGGGGGTTACAAGTGGGAATGTTCCTAATGAGTCTTTTCAGAACACTCAAAATTCTTTGTAAAATACAGATATATTTCCAGGTTGTTTATATCCATTTGCTGAATAGATGACTGCATGCAGCTGTGGCTACATTCCAAAAACTTAGGAACAACTTTCAGTTAGCTACCAGTGAAATTCCCCTTGTGCTGGTGATCATCACAAGGCCTTTCCCCCTTTGTTTCCCATGGATCTTCCCTAAAGAGCTGATGCAGACTTTGTGGAGATTTGTGTGGCCCAGCAGATCAAAGTGAGCCAAGGGGAATTTCGCTGCTCTGGGTGGTACCTACAGTGATTTCTGATCTGCTTGAGGAGTTTCTTTCTGTGGATTCTGGATACCCACCAAGGTATTCATATTCCAAGTCTAAGAATACACAGACCTTGGAGATTTGGGAGATTGAAAGGCTGCAGCATTAAAACTCTGCCACCACTGGAGTCAATGACTTCATCCCAGAGCTCGCAGGGAGCAGTGACACACCAGTGCCTACAACTTTAGAGATTTCAAACCTAGATTACTACAGTCCCCAGAAAAACTAATTAACTACTTTTGTTTCAATATATAAGATTATATATTGCTCCTGCTAAACTGAAAATAACATGGACAATGAAGAATTTTCATTTCTGAAATATATAGTAATCAGCAATTCGATGCCCTGAAATTATAGTTAAAATTTCACATTTATATTCAAAGATTGTATAATTTTCCTCTTTTTCATTAAGAATTAAAAAAAACAACAAAAAACTGACCCAGAAAGTATTATGAGAGGTATCCAACATGTCTTGAACTCCAAACAGTCACAATAATTCCAAATCTAAAGGATATTCAGTTACATTTGTACTTGTCTGAGCACTGTATAGCATGAAATACCCCCTGTGCAATGGAACTCATCGAGATCTTTCTGTCTGCAACTCACAGAGTTGAGACATGTTTTGAAAATGCATCTTTGACTTTGGTTCTTCAAAGAAATCCTGAGAAGAGGTGAAAACGGAGAGACTGTTCGAAACACTCCAAAAGGCCTGTGTTCTTCCAGAGACTATTAATTACCAACTGAGCTGCCAATCCCTTCAGAAATGGATCAAAAAGCCACAGAAAGCAGTGACTTAGCAAAAAGAAGCAACTTCCCATGTTTTGTTTTATTTAGAGAGAAACTTTTTTCTTTTTTTCTTTGCATTTCCAGGAATTTCACAACTAGTGGCAGATGTTCTGTGTTGCATGGCTCTTACTCTTTCAAGGGGATGAGCAAACATGCATAGTATTCAATAATGCATAGGAATGTCATACCTTTCAGGCACTGCCCCACCCCTGTGAGGCCATCAGCCCTTTGATATTTCTAGGTTTAATATTACTTGAGACAAATCAACCACAAAATTTGCTTTTTCTTGATCTTTCTCCAAAATTCACAGCATATCAGCATTACTGATTACAGCTTGGCATCATATCTGGTGGTTATTCCACTCATGCTGGGTGGGGCTTTGGAGGAAGAAGGGTGGCTTGGTTAATTTTTTTTTTTTTTTTTTTGATGAGGATTAAAAATCTTGACCCTTAACCCTGAGGAACCCAGCTTTGTGCTGCTGAGGCTTTGGTGTACAAAGCTGGAGACAGAGCAGGAGTCCTGCCTGCCTGGCTGAGTGTTGATTGACCTGCAGGAGGATGTGTGTGAGCCTGCCTGTGGGGGAGGAAGATTATCAGCAAGTGAGGTATCTGCTACTAGCCTTTAAATTGAAAGCTTTATAAAAGCTCTGTGCTTCTATAACTGATGTTTTATAGATGTAAAGTGTTCACAGCCTCAGTGACAGCATCCACCATACCTTTCTGAAATGAACAGGCACCTGACCTCAGCTGGGTCTTTGATGTGGTGGCTTCAGCTCTCACTATGTAAATATGTTTATTTGCTACAGAAGCCAGTTCTTAAGGATGAATGACTATGATTGTTCCCCCATAGGGATATGAGAGCATGAGGGGACTTTCCACAAGCAGAAGTCTTTCTGACCACTTGTGTTTTGTACGTCTTAGATGGGAACCACTGTCCAAAACACTACTGAGAGACACATGTGCATGTTATTTTCTATCTTATTCTCTATATACGCAGTATCCACCAGTTCAGAAACTTGGATAAGCTCCTTCTGTCCAGTTCTCTGCCAAACTGAGATAGAATAAAATTTTAAATAATGCGGAAAATAGCTTAAAAAACCCCCAACAACCTCATTTTTAGAACATTTCTAATAAATAGTGCTTTAGAGGTCACTCATGAGACCAAGATTATTTTAAATTGATCACTGTTTCCAACAATCAATACTACCCACACATCCCTGAGGTATTACTCTCCACTCAGGACACAGGCCAGGCTCTCTCTTCTCCCACGGGTGAACCTCTTGCAGAATTAGGACTAAAACTGCAAAAGATCTTCTTGTAATGCTATTAAAGCCATGCAGGTGTAGTAAAGCATGGAATGTCACACAAGGAATCGATGGGTTAAACGGATCTTTTATTCAGGTTTAGGATTTGTATGAGGAAATGATGCACATGTAGCCAGGCGCCGGCCGAGGACATGGCGTGCACTCTGACAATGGCTCTTCTCGTTATCTCGAATCTTTTAATAAAGTGTTAATTATAAAGGCTTCTCAACTCATTGTTTAGAGTCCTAAAGAGAAGCACACTTTTCCTGTCAAACACGAAGGGTTTGCAGCAAGGGAATTTGTCTTGTAGCAGTAAGATGTATTTTCCTGGCAAGTGATTAATTTAAATGGGCTGGAGCTGCCCTGATGTCCTGCAGGCCACAGTGCTCTAAAAAAGACCACAGCAAACCATGCCAGAGACTTGCCTCTGGTGCCATGCTTTAGAGAGGTGAGCTTTGCAGAATTTTATAGGTAGGACAGATGCCCATGTTGAGCCTCTTCCTAGCAATACCCGATGACCAAACATTGCCCAGGGGAAAGGCAAAGAACCAGCACATTTAATCCTTGCTCAGGCTTGCAAGTCTGTGATCTTATGTTTGGTGAGGGATGCTGTGCAGGTCACCTCCTCCAGACCATTCATTACTATAAACACCTCTGCCATGTCCTCTGGTGTCACTGGAAGAGTAAACAGGTTGGCAGATAAATACAAAATGACCTGCAATAGAGGCATCAATATGCACTTCCATTAGCTTTAGCCAAAAAGGAATGAAATGTGTGGGGGAAAGGAAAAAAAATACTCAGCATCTGAAAGCAGCACTGTCTCTAGTATGACATGCTGTGTAAAGTGAACCTTCAAAGGAAAAATAATATCACTTTGTAATGCTGATATTTTGCTGAGTTATTTATTTTATGACAAAAAAGCATTGTGCTATGTGAACAAATATGAATTTGCTACTTTTAAATAAGCAAATAAGAAAAAAAGTAGATCACTATAGAAAACTTCCTGTAATACTTTCAATAGATGATCACAAAAAGAAATTAACTGGGGAAAAATATGGGTTATTCTATTATTTTCCCTGACCTCTTAGGGTATCACCTTTACTCCATGGCCAGGTGCTCATTGCTAAGAGCAGACAGCCCCTGCATGCTTTCACTTCTTTCACATCAAACATAAGCCAGCCCTCCTATAAACACACCCAACTCCTCTTTCTCACTCTGCTGCTGGAAGGTGAGTGGGGTTCAGCCAGCCTAGTGTCAAAGAACAGCAATCCCCTGGGGTTCAAAGCTCTGAGTCATCAGCTGCAAGTATTCTCAAAAAAAGACATTAATTGCAACTTCAATTTTGATATCAATACGGTGAAAAAAAATAGAATTGGTTAAGAAAGAAAACGTAGCTAAGGCTTTGGAGATGTCTGAACTTCAATATTTCTTTTTCTTTTCTGAAGAACTAGAGAAGCAGGGGATTTTTCTGAGACCCAAATGAGCACCAGGACTGGTTGTATGGTTGCACTTCACCTTTTAACCAATGAATTGCATCTGAACACAGTTTTTTTTACCAGTGCAGAAGAGCATAGCAGGAAAACCTTCGAAAGAGAGGTCTTGAAAAGGCAGGGTAAGAGCAAAACTGCCTTTTCCAGATATTTCTATGTTGCTAATCTCACAAACCCATGTCATAGAATTTCTGTTGCTAAATTTATTCCTGCATATTTTGCACCATTAGAATTAGAGACAGTTATTGGTAGAGGGTTATTATACACTTCTTATTGCAGCAGTAGCCAGACAGTCCAGACACAGAGCAAGTCACCTCTGCATGAGGTGGGAACCTGCTGGAAAGTGGTAGCTCCTGTTGGAGGCAGTCACTGCATGAAATTGTGTCTGAGGGATATAGGCTGAATTCACACAATGGCTGATGGATATAAACACTTGCATGCTATTCAGGCAAACTTTCAAACACCGTTAAGTGACTTACTGAACTGAGAGATGGCTGACCAGAATCACTTAATTGTGTAAATGTGGATGCCTCTGTTTTAACCCCAGTCTAACTCTCTCAGCTATTACATCTTAATCATATACAGAAATCTATGTTCCTCTCTGGATCCACTGCTCTCTGATCAGTACAATGAACCAGAAAAAAAGTTTGCAAACACAATCTAATTCACATTTAAGGACACCTGAGGAGCCCCAGCGCCCTCTATTTGCAACAAACCATTTTGCTAAGAACATTTGCTGTTAATGATCCTTGCTATTAAAATATGCCCATTTTGGCATGGTAACTCTTTCTGTGCCTGAGGTTTGCACTTCCACCAGGCTGTCATCCTTATTCACAGCGTGTTTTTCACCACACTTCCAGATGTTGCAATGGTAGACATCATTTTCTCTCGAACTTTTAGAACAAGATCCCTTACATATTTGCCCCAAATGCCACACTAGGAATGGGCTCATCATCCTCCAAGACATCCCATCACAAAACAGAAACTGGCAGTGCTGCATTCAGCAACATCTGCTGCTGCAAGGACTCTGCAAAAAGGCACTTCAGAGCATGTCATCCAGAAGGGCTGTAGTGACTGTCCTAACCCTTTGCAATTAAAGTTCTTGAGTAATTTTTGCAACTACTACAGATACTGCACATATTTTATAATAAATACGAGAAAAATTGCTATATGCATTGTGCCTGCACATGGATGTTTCATGAACTCCTCTGTTGTTTGCCTTTCAGTACTAGCAGATAAGCATTGTGATTCTACCCCAGGTTTTTTATTGAGCAATGATATGAAAAGATTAATTAATTTGCATACAATATAAATCCACATTCATCTTTTATTATTGCACAATCAGGGAGCTTTAATGCAACAAATTCAAGTGCTACATGCTTTGATTGCTCTTTGTAAAAATACTTAAATACTGCTCATTTGGAAAGAATCTTATGGAAGTTTTCTAAGTGATATATGTGCTATTTGGGAAAATTTTCCTTATAAAATCTCTGTACAACCTTAGGATTTCTGATACTCCAAATTCTTTAGGTGCTGAATATCTCAACAAGAAGAGTGCTTATAAATGTTTTCATTTAAAATGGCCAAATTGAACAATGGAGAGAAAAATGAAAAATTAGATGATACTTGGAATATATGGTCTATCATGAATAGAGGTGTAAGTAATAATTTAGAATATATTACTGGTTTTGTTAGAGAACTTAAAATATTACTAGAGTATATAATACTCATTCTATTTAAGACAATCATTAAGAGCATGACTTTCAATAACCACAAAACCTCCTTTAGATCCAAATTCAGAAAAGTTATTTGAGAGTTTATATAAATAATTTTTTAAGGTTTTATAACTAAGGAAGTAAAGAAAGCTGGAGAAATGTGATCTAAGTTACAAACTTCCTACATGATAAAAATCAGACCAGAATTCTTTTAAGTACAACACACTGACAATAAGTCTGTTTCTTTTCATAACTTTCCAAATAAAAATATTATTTCTGGGAAGCTTCTTTTAATGCAATAAGGTTTCCTTCTGTGCACTTTCTTTTGGGCTCTTTCAAGAACAACAAAACATCATAAATAAAAAAGACAAATCAGCTTAAGAAGAAGCAGCATTTCCACTTTGCCTAAAATTTCCAGTCTGGTTTTAAAACTTGAAGAAATTTAGATGAGGGTTGGAAAGGATACTGACATTTTGAGTGATTAGTTGAAGAACACTGAAATATCTTAATTACTTACTGGTAGCAGGGTATTGGTAACTGCAGCTCGGTAAAGGAAGGGGGAGATAAAATGCTTTCTTAAGCACATATGTGATTCTATGTAAATCTGAACTGCTGCCTGAAATGTTTGCCAATAAAGATGAAAGTCCCACAACATAGTCACAACATGATATCTATCATATGGCTTCCTGGCTGTTGTGTATGTTTTTGCTGTGTGTAATTGACTGTGTTGGTGTTTGCACTACCTAGAATTTGCATATTAGCTCAAACACTGTGTTCTTGGTGGGCCGGATCCTGCGAGCTCCCCGGGAGGGATCCAGCTGCCCTGAATCCAAGGGACACCAACACAGGGCTCTTAGGAGGAGCTGAGTGCTGCATCCATGCTCCCACATTTGTCAGCCGTGGAACAGAAGGTGGGCAAGCACACCCATTTGTGGCAGCACAAGAGGCAGTGTTGAGACTTCAGCCTTCAGACTGAAGTACATCAGCTCAGGAGATGACAAAACATGAGCTCCACCACAGCCAAGGTTTGGGTTATTCTAGAGGCAAAGTTGTGATGGATACAGGAGTACAGCTCTGAGAGTCAGTTTGCTTTCCAAATACCACCACGGATGAGAGTTTCTCCCTTCCCAACCTTTTCTCTTCTATAATCTAAAATACACAAGCCTATGTTTCTGGAAATCAGATTGGAAATTTCTAGGAATTGATTCTGCCAACAAAGCCAGTGAGAATAGAGAAGAATTTCATGTGAAAATCCAGCAGGCACCATCTCTTACAACAAACATAAAGTCGGGATCATCTTATACCCTCACTGATTTCCTTCCATCCAAGCAGTCATGCTCTGCTGTCAGTCCTGGGCTATCCAGTAATCACCTATCTGTTCTCCTAGCACTTCCTCTTCTCACACTAGTAGCACAAAGCAGCTGTGATGAATCAAAAAGGGATTTTATCCACTGAGCAAGTACAAATCATTAATAGAAATTACCTTAGTGTATGACTTGGCTGCTTCTTGTGATGCAGCTACATATGTCGCAGCATGTAGGAGAAAGAGGCACAGCAGATGCTACTGGAAGGAAAATCCTGAGAAGGAAAGATGGCATGTTGCTAGCAGCTCTGGTTAGAGGGGGATGAAAGAAGAAGATGCAGCACTTACTGGACCTGCTGCTGTTGCTATTGAAGCATCTGCTCCATTACCATGATTAAAGAATGTGTTTCCACTTCTACTGCTGCTACTTCCCTGTTTTGCTTTTTCTATGCTTCATTTTTTTTATTATGTTCTCGTGAATGAAAGGAAATCTATAAGATCTCTAAACAGGTTCACATTATGGGCACACAGGGAGGGTGCAGGGAAGGGAGGGAAGGATTCCTACGCAGAGATGCATCAGCACTCTCCTTGAGTATGTAACAAGTTAACGATGCATTTAAAAATAAAATCTTGACCACCAGTTAATAAGGCCTCCTATAGCAAATTCCAGCATAAACAAACACTCATAGAGCAAGTGTGAAGTTCAGGTTAGGGTCAGAGTATTTAAGGCAGATAAGTGGGAAATCTGGATTCTAGTCCATACTTTCCCAGGCTGAAGCATCCTAAAATACCATATCTAATTAATCAGAACTCACTCCTCAACAATTACCCAGGCAGGGAGAAATATCATGTAATCAAAGGCTGTAAAAGGGTCCTCCTGTATTCTGTGCCTATCATTGAGAACACAAAACATACTTTGGTTTGTGACTAGATGCAGACTGCAAAAATATCAGATTAAATCAGCAGAATATGGCAAATTTTCAATGGTGGGATAGCAAAGTCAGTGAGCTGAAATTTGTCTGCTCTGGTCTGTACCAGAGGAAATAGAGTGTCAGCCTTCCCAACAAGGACCTGCTGACAAAAATCAGGGCTCAAGCCTGATGGCAGCTGGAAGGAAAGGTCTCAACAGCAGAAACCAGTGACAATGTCCAGTCCATAAAGTCTTGGCCTCGCCGTCCCCAAAGGGGCAGCTGCTCATCACAACAGTGAAGGTGGCCAGAAAACTGAATTGGCTTTAATTTATAAGGTTTTTGATGCTTTTTTCCCTGTGAGCTGTGTGTGTATGCATCTTCACACACACATTAACATATCCTCCCACACTACATGCCTGAGCAGGGAACATGAAAGCATCTTAAAATCACAGCCCCAGCTGCCCAGCTGTGGGTGATGTGGGCGATGTGGCTCAGACACGCGGGACAGAAACTTTGCTGCACACAGACCTCACTACAGAAAAATGAATGATTTAGAGGTGCCCAGATGTCCTCAAGGCCGTGTCCTGCAAGGGCTACCAGCAGGGAACAGCATTTAAACAGGAGTTTGACAGCATTTAAAGCAGGAGTTTAGCTCCTCTGAATTACACCATGATACCTGTAAGGTATTTAAGACGTAAGGTTTTAAACCACTTTGGGTCCAGAACTGCCCTAAGGACGTTAACTCCTTAATGTCATTAAGGCTCTCATTTCCATAAGGGCCTGATCCAAAGTCCAGCAAAATCCCATAAATTATTTCCATTGACTCCAATAGGATTTGCATCAGGCTCTAAATCCTTAAAACAAAGCTTGAAGCAGTTACCTCGTTCTGCCCTGGAGCTTTTAAACCCTTAAGCAGTCTTAAAGGAAGCTTTGACTTGATTTGCTAATCACAATGAAGTAAAAACCATGCCAGGTGCCATTGCTAAGCCCCTACTTTTGAAGATACAGTTTTCCTTTGTCTTTATTTGCTTCCTTCATGGTTTATAAAAAAACCCCAAGCAGCAGAGAAAACTAATTAGAACCCCAGATATGCAACATTCATATGCTTAATTTTAATCAAGTGAGAAACTTTCCTGAATAAGTAAGTTGTACAAAATTAAGCACATACTTAATTAAGCAGTCATATGATCAAGACAACTAGGGGAAAAGCAGTGACACTGCACATAAGCAGAATGTTGCTACATGTAAATAAGTCAAGAAAAAGGAAACAATTGGTCTCAGTCTCTCAGTTATCAGCTATCTGCTATCAGTTACAGCAGCTGCAGGTGAGACCTACAGACACAGGTGGGACAAAATGGCTTTTTAAGAGTGTCTCTGTAAGTTCTTGCTGCTGAAGAACTTCAGTGTTTTGCAGGATTTGGGCTAAACATAAGATCAAACAGACCTTGCTGGAGAAACAAAGATTCCCAGTTACTACTGGGACCATATTGCACAGCTTTTGCTGAAATAACTACCCCTAATTTGGTACAAGCTGAGCATCTGCCCTGTGTGCTTTTGGTAATAGGGTGATGTGGAATTTAACACCAGCATGAGTGAGGCATCTGCCCAAATGACATCTCTATTTTACCTTGATTATACCAGGCTTTTCTTAAAATTTACTCCACTGTTTCCATTTCATCATTGATGCAGAAAATAAAGCAGGAAAAGGGAATTTTCATGTAAGTTACAAGTTAATTTGCTGCTCAGAGAACTTGGCCTAAAAATGAGTGATAAATGCACAAAATGAGATACCCAGAAATTATGAAGGATGATAGATGGGAACTGATCCCAGGTATCTGAAACAATCTGAAAGCATCATCTTATTTCCCCCAACAATGTTCTCATGGCCAAAGAAGCAATATTCCCCCTTTCCAACAGGCTGAACAGGAGCTTTGTAGAGTTCCATTTTGACATACATGCCTACATCCTCTTTCAGATGCCTAAGTTCTTGTGTGGTTATTGGTCTTGTCTCAGGGATGAAGTGATCCAATTAACTTCTAGGGCACAACCCCAGAGCTCAGACACACGAAACAGAGACAGCCAGGGTAGGAGGGTTGACTGATCTGTGCTAATGTGCTTTCTGGAACAAGCACATTTCCTCAGCAGCATTGGATTATGTTATGGGGACAGCAGAAGTTGGATGTTTTTTCCTCCCTTTCCATTACATGGTAAAAAGTGTCCAAATAGACTCCACATAAGAGTCTTGTGGCTGTGCAGGCAGAACTGGTGCTTGTCTGCTACAGAGAAGAAGCCAAAGTTATTTTAATGACTGATGGATTCAATTTCTATGGCCATTTTTATTACCTGGGTACTGCGATGAAAATCAACCACAGGAAGAACTCAATTTTGTTTTTCATTAATATTCACTTTGTTGATATGAACAGATGATTTTGGGGAGCTCAGATGCCCTTTTAATTTATATCTTTACAATGTGGAACAGCTATCTTCCACTTTCAAGTAAGTAAATCCTGCATCTCACTTCTTGTGGGTTTTTTTACATTATTACAAATGGAATTCAGTCTTCTAAATTTTCTATCAAAAAAAAAAAAGCTAATGTTATAAGCAGGTATTAGTCATTAGTTCTGTCTCTAATTTCTAGAAATAATAGGGGAAAAAAAGGCTGAAACATATGCTTGATAGAAATTGCTATCAGATCTGAGACCTACAATGTTCCCTTGAGCTCTGGCCAGGAGCTCCTTTCCTCTTCACATCACAAAGTTTTCCTCAGAGTCTTTCTCTTAAAGTTTCTTAAGGTTTTTCTTAGTAGTTTTACATTAAGATATGTGGATTTTTGGATAGATCAATACAACACCCTCCAAATTCAACCTTCTATTCACAGTTATCTTCAGGTCTTAGGGGAGAAACACTACATTTTGGCTGGATGCAATGCATTTTGGAACTGTTTTCTTCCTTCTTAAGTGTCATTTTATATTTTTGACACATTCAGCTGCTGGCTGGTTTGCCTCAGAAGCCAAACTGAACCTACTAAGGTGACAGAAATAAGTGCTCTAGATCACCAAGTGAGCAGCAGTTTTATGACCCCCACCACTTTTGAACTATTACTAGCTCAATCACACCAGGAGAAATTCCCAAAAAACATTACATTTTCACTCAGTGGAAAACACCTAGGACTGAAGTGATGGAACACACCTAAGTATCTTGTTACATTTTGATCTATATCATATATTTTCTTTGCTTCATTGTATAATCATGCTAAGCTAAAAAAAGGACAAGACTAGCTGGTTTTATCAGACACGAGGAGAATAAATGACACTAATAACTTTGTCTGCATTTAAAATTCAGGGAGATTGCATATTCCTGTTTAGGAAAACGTGTTTTAGAAGTGGCTATTTTTACAGTTGACCCCAAATGAAAAACTTTTCCCCTTCCTCCTTAACAGGGTCCATTTGCTTCTTGAGTTCATTAATGAATCCCTTGGTTTCACTCTCCCACTCAAAAGTTAAATGAGAATTCATGAGAAAGCAGCCTGGATATACTGTCTGCTCCTGAATTTTAGGATTACAAGGTACAGACAGGACATTTCCAACTCCCAAATAAGTTTAGAATACCATCTTCTTTCAGGTTACCACTGGAGACAATTCAATCTTTTGATAAATTCCACAACTTTAGCATGGAAATTAAGCCATTCTGCCTTTGATGTCTAATATAGCCTGTGGAGCCATGCTGAAATAATTTGGATCAGAGCCCAGAGACTATGACAGGCCTATTTTTGTTGTGTATCTCTAAAGGTTAAGGTACAGTTTTGTAGCCCATGTCATCCAGAAGAAAGATTAAAGTTCCACAAGAACTAAACCCACAGGATTATTTCCAAATAGGTGACTATAGCACATATAAGCATATACTACAGCTTGGCATCTTCCCAGGGATCTCCCTGCCTAAGCCATGGTGACAAAGCAAACAGGACCTCTCTTCTTTCTAGAGAGGTTAGCCCTCAGTTATGATGGAGGCAGTGGTCTCATGAGTGGCAGGCAGCTGGGCTGTCATCTGATCCAGTGTGGTAACTTTTTTTAGGTGACAAGGTAAGAAACAGGAGCAAAAAAACAACCCCTGGTAGAATAAAACACAATCTGATGAGAAGAATGACAAAGTGCTGTGTAAATTGCCGTTCTCACCACAACAGCAGACAATTGTGTGCTGGTTATCAGCCTGGTTCTGTTAGAACCAGAACATCACTGCCTAAACCACCGTTACATAAAAGATCCTACAGATATTTGAAAATCATACTGTTCAGAGTCACCTGCCTTTTCAGAAGATGAAAAGCAGAAATGATGAGTAGATAACCACCATGGAGGTGCATTGAGACATCACTGCTGAGGAGCAGGAATCTCCCCCTGCAAGCTCCTCAGCTCAGCTCTGAACAGTGGTACTTATGATTCAGCTCATATTCACTCTATCCTCATTTATAAGATAAATAATTTTGAGATGTATCTAAAATTACTTTACAACCTTTTAATCACTGAAAATTGTGTATAATTATTATACCTGCACTCGGGTGCCAAGATCTGCTGTGAAATACTTGGCTGCTCAAAGTGTGTGGAGGAAATGCTTCAATTCCACATTAATTAATGAATTTTTATCCCCACTCCTGTCCATTAACAGCCACCATGCTTTTGCTGTGAATGGTCATTATTACAGACTGAAATAGGAACATAAATTTACTGATAATGAAAGTGTCACTTGGAGGGGCAGTCCATCATTCTGTGTGCTGATATGGTGAGACCTTTCTCTGCTGTCTCGCATCTTTGCCTTGTTTCTGAAAGGCTGGCATGTAAGGAAGGGATCTGTTATTTGTAGACACCCACGAAACATCCCTTTAAATAAAGTAGGAATGATGTTCAGTATTCCAGGAAATATTGCATTGATTTTAAAATTGCCCTCTCTTCTTATCAGCCGTTGCAGGTCTTCATCAGGAGACCATCCCTGACCTCCTTGCTCTTGAGATTGTTAGCAGGGTTGATTTTCTCTTGGTGTTCTTTGTTGGCTTATTTTTTTGACAAGGAGTGTTGTTGACTCTTGAAGCAAATTACCTGGTTGACTTAATCCTTGTGCACCACTAAAAAGAGAGATTTCAGTTGATGCTCTGCATCTCTGCACCATATGGAACCATGCTCAAGTTGTCACATTTTCTATGTTTTAACTATTTAACTCATTAAATTCACTGGATGGGCTCTCATGGTATCTCATCTGTTAATTACTTTATTAGATACAGTGTATGATATGATGCACATGGCATGAAAATTCATAAAAACAGGCCTTATGTAAAAGCATTGCATTAGCACATCTCAAAACATAAAAAATGAAATAGAGATAAAAATAATCTTGAAGAGAATCTCTATTTTACATGGGATCATGTACTGCTACTTTTTTGTATAGTTTATAACTACACTATTAGTATTATCTAAATTATCGGGTGCTTGAAAAGGTCCTCTTTCAAGTTGAAGTGTCTGGATGGAACCTGGTGGTTTTCCAAAGCCTGTTCAGTTTGTGTGCACCTGGACACTTATGTTTAAAAACAGTACCCAGATGCAACTGAATAGAACAAATTGCCAGTTTTTCTTTTTAATCAAGCCCATCATGCACAAATCATGTTAAAATATCAGCAGCAAGACTTTAGTGCCTGCATACATATATGTTTCTCTAAATACACCTGAACTTTACCCAGTACCCCTTGCCTGAAATTACATTATTGAGAATAAGATATTCCTTGCCCAGTCGAAGCAATCAGTGTGATGAGACAGCTGCAGAAGCCAGCAGCAAGTTCCACAACAGCCAACCTCTGCATCCATAAAGTGCTCAGCCAACTTCAGAGCCTAAATCACACTTTAAGAGGACTGCTTACCTCTCAAGGAAATAGTTAAGAACTTATTTGATGGCAACATAATCAATAAATTGTGAGAGAAAGGAAGTTGTTTGCACGATTCTTTCCCCTGGCTTTCTCAAACAGTGAGATGTGGCACAATTATACATCTGCTGTGTGCATGTCTAAGATTTTCCCAGCAGGTCTTGGCCAAAATGACCCTGTCCTTCAGCAGTGTGTGCCTTAACAACTTTAAACCAGAGGAGTAGTTGCCTGAACCCTGTGCCTATATCCAGCATACAGAGAACAGCAAAACACTAAAACTTTTTACCCAAAACTCTTTACCCAAATACTGCAGCACAAGTCTGAGGCCCCCCAGCACATTAAGGCACAGGGTATTTTGGAACAAAACCTTTGGGCTGAATTCTTGTGAATAAAGTTTCTGGATTGAGAAATAGCTCAAGCAAGTTAATTTAACCACTTTGGTCTGTGCAAATCATTCTTAATGCCTCAGCAAGACACAGGCTGCCAGGCAGCTGTGGGAGGGGGCAGGCACCTGAGCCCCAACACCAGGTGTCTCACCCTGTGCACCAGACCCAGGCAGGGACTCTGGAAAATCACTTGTGACCTCACTGGCTGCCAGCAGGAAAACTGGATGGTGATTATTACTTCTCTCTCTGTGAGGCTGGGGAAGGAAAGTCAGTGCTTATGGAGCTGCTGGGTACAATGACAAAAGAGTTCCCAGAAAGGACCCACATTTGGTACAAGGGGTACTTTTTTCATAGGTTGAGGCTACGTGGTAAAACTGGAAGGCAAATATCATCACCCAAAGTAGGGATGGCTCCTGGGTAGATTATAATTGAGATTCTGTGTCTGAAAGCAGATGTAGGGACTTCCTCATGAAGTTCACCCTCGCAGCTTTGCCTCTGACTTCAGAGGCCATCAAAGTCCACAGCTCACTGAAACTGATGAACACTTTTGCAGTGTTTTCAATAGATTTAGGATGTAAAAAGACTCTCTCAGATGTGGTTGAACTCAGCACTGGATAGGCAGCTCCAGCAGAGGATGTAGGACAAAGGAAATGCTGTGCCCTGCGGACACTGTTTGATGGAAGCTGAGCCCAAAGGATACAAAGAAGGACAGAAGAAAGGAAGTACCAAAAAGCAGGAGTGTCCCTTCACACAGGATGCGTCTGGGGGCAAGGGAGGAGGCAGAGCAGGACCAGCTCTCCTGCACTTGGCATACTGAATAACAGCAAGGCACATCTTCAGTGAGGCACTCTCCCCACTGTAACAGCTGCCTTCGGTGCTGGGGCATGGCTGGAACAGTCAGAGGACAAGAAAGTAGCCTAACACATTTCACAGAACTGCACAGTTTTCTCATAGCATAACTGAATAAATACCATTAAAATATGCATTTTTTACAGCTCTTCATTAACAAGTAAGATAGCATGTGGTTAGACCAGTACTGTATGATTTTTTTTCCTTGTCAATTTACATTATAAAAACATCTCATGCATATAAAAAGTGGGGGGTTATAGCAGTGGAATTATATACAGTAGTGTGTGTTTCCATATACTCAGGTTAGTACATATTTACACGTACAATGCACACAGGATTATGCTGGGGCCAAACACTAAGAGAAAACATGCGGTAAATGGTTGCTTTAATAAGTCCTGTTCCATTGAAAGGAAATAAAACCTGAGTATTAATGAGATATAATTATATATTTAAAATCTTTTCCCTTGTGCAGTATACAGAATTAATGCCAGTAAACTCACAAACTGCAACATTCTACTCCATTACATCTGCAATGATTAGAGATAGTTTGAACATCTGGCATATAATCTGTGATAGAAAACAGCATTCTGCACTTTAATGGACGTCTGGAGGCTACACATATCTGATTTTATTTCTTTGTGTTAACTCTTTCCTGGGAGGAAGAGAAGATCCAGTGCTTGAGCACCTTCTTTCTGTCTTTTGATGAAGTTGCATGTAGCACTGATATTTATCTGCTTTCAGGCTACTTATGTTTTAAATATCTAAACTAAAAAGGGACCCACAGAGATTTCTGAGAGGCTATTTATAACATAGACAATTGAGCAGCATAAATATTAATGTGTTAAGACCCAAGAAAGTCTTCCAATGGAAGTGACAATAATTTCCTCATTTTCAGTGACTTCAGAACATAAAAATAAAGTGGCATTTGCTGTTTCTTCATTATTTCAAATATTTGTGAATATGCACCCTTAATTTGGTTTTCTTTTAGAATCTTGTACATGATAAACTGGGGTTGCCAATATTTGTACAATCTTGATGTACCCTAACTGTAAGTATGTAAAAGCTTTTTTTGACTGGCACTGACTTTCATTGGAAAAATTAGATTATTTCTCAGCTTTTGCAGGGTGTGTTTTGCCCCAAGCTAAACAAGAAGGTTTTAGCCCTACTGTGTTCTGTAGGGAAAAGAGATACAAACTTGAAAGGCAAATGAGACTGACAGTGTTATCTTTTGCCTTACTCATTGAATGTTAGCTAATACCAACACCTAAGGAGACCTTGCAATTAGACTCTGAGTAGTGATTAAGAGTGATTGAAGAGTGGCATCAGAAGAGATCTGTGTCACTGCTGAAAGGACTCAGCATTTAGAGTGACCTGACAAGTGTTCTGTATGAGCATATTTAGGTATGAGGAAGAGTATCTACTGCAGGAAAAGTGCTGGTGTTAGGCAGAGTTTGTAACATGATCATGTGCATGTCAGGGGCTTGCTCAGCTGCCCGGGTGTAACAAAAACTGCAGGTACTGAGTAGCTCCTGTTGAGTACTAACAATTAGCCTTAAACATGGGTGCATTAAGCAGTGCTCAGGTCCTGAGGACCTTACAGCAGAGGTTCACAAGGGCAGGAGAAAGTTCTACTGGCTACATTACCACACAGAAACACAGCACACACACACTGTGCAGGGAAGAAAGAGAGCCTGGAGATAATAATTTAAGGCTAAAACTACCTAAATATGAAGCATGTGCAATACATTACTACTGAATGGAGTCATGTATCTAAGTGGATAAGCTTGCAGTCTATGGAGGGGAGAGGAAAAAAAAAGGAAAGAAACCCCCTCCAGTGCTCATTTGTAAACCAGATTGAACCCATTCCAACAGAGATTAGGAAAAATTGGCCTAATTATGGATGATGAACTAATACAATTTGGCCATATTTAATGAAAGTCAGAAGCAGAAAGTCTCATGTTGCTTCAAGTTCCAAGATCTGGACTAATGGATCAGCAATTTCTCAGGTACTAAGCTTCTCACATATTTGTCACTTCTTAAAAAGTTTATTAGATTCAACAGGTGAAGAACATTGAAAGATAACTTGAAATCACCATTTCAATGAAAAAGAATTTTCATTTCTTTTCAATGAAAAGAATCCCCACTCGGGTCTAATGAAACCTAGGAAAGTATCCAGAAACAGGCCAATCAGGTTTTACCGAAGTATCTAGATTGTCTTTGATTTACTCAAATTTTTGTCAATAACATCAAATGCAATGATCAGCTCTGCAGCTGTAGAGTTCAGTCCTGCTCCACTCAATCAATTAGACTCACTGAAAAAGCAGACTGGTTTAGACCCCACAGGAGTAAGCTCCCTTTGATGATAGTCTGGCAAAGATCTAGAGAGGTTCTGTCAAAACAAGGGGCAAATTTAGCCTGGATTTGCTTGATCTCCACTACCTAGAACTGCAAGCGCAGACCTTAGGAGACATAATTCACTGGATAAAATCATTAACTGATTTTTTTTTTTTTTTTCAGTGGTAAATTTAAGTAAGAGGGATGGACTTAGGAGGTCCATACAATTCCATCTTTCCAAGCCAGTTATTCAAGGACCAGAGCTGCCAAGTCATGTAGCACAAACACTCGGAAAACTGAATCTGTGACATAGATCAGATAAAATCTGAAATTCATGTTGGTGAGAAGAGAAGCATGAGAAAGAAAGGGAAGTCTTTGGACTTTCCTGCTTTGAAGCAGTTGGGAAAGTCCTTAAACAAGAGAAGTGATATTTCAGAACTGCAAGGGGTGTTTAAAACAGTTTTAGGTTTCCCCTGCTTTGACTAAGCAGCATCTTTTAGGGATGTTTCATAGTCCAGCTGTCCCCCTCTGATCCCAGATGGTGTTGTGGACAGTACAGGACTGAGGCACTCATCATTGTTTTCCTCCTGCCCACTAAGGAGGACACAAGAGAACCATTAAAAGTCCCACACAGAGCAAATCAGGTGTTTGTGGCTGTCAAGGCAAGGAAAAGGTCAAAACTATCTGACTTGGTGAGATGATAGAACAAATTAGACTGAGACCATTAAGGCTGTTGGTTTGAGCATCACACTTTAGAGCTTCCTACTGGAGGGAAGAAACTTTGGAAAAAAGGACCATATCACACACAGCATTCACCTATTAGTCATTACCTAGTCTGTCCCCAAGAAGTCCTCTGCAATGACTCATCAGAAAAGCCACATCACAGTGTCACTCACCCATCTGTGTCGCTGCAGAGCACCTGCTTTGCTTGGTATATGAGCCAGAGGACTTTGGGGGATGGTGGCACTTGATTGCAGCAGACAGCCTGTGCAAAACCATTAGAAACAAATCTCTGGCCTTTCTTTCCAGGGCCTCAGGCTTTAATCTGCTGAAGCAGCACATCTGACCTTAGAGGTAGATGAAAACTTTAAGATGTCTCACTGGCTCCCAACTACAGCTGATGAACCTGGAGGTTTTGTAGCATAAAACAGGCAGGCTTCTGTAGCTTAATAAACAAGGAATTACACCAAACCAGAACAGAGAGGAAGACATGGTTTGGGATTTAGTTCTTTTTGTTCTTGGAAAGCACTACACAGAGTTAACTTGCAGCATTAATTATCTTTTGCATTAACATAAAACGGTAATTGGACAACTTAACTAATAAAGATGAAAAACAGACTTGCCATGTAGTGTGTAAAATAGCCATTCCACAGAGTAGCAAAGTCTTGCACCTTGCAAAGAGTCCTACTGGCTATCCCAAATAGATATGCTCTAGTAATACTCAGTTGCACACATTCACAGAGCTTATGGGTATATGGTGCAGGCTGAATTCATGCCAACGGCTCCAGATACAGATAGAAAATTAAGTTGAAAAGCTTTTTTCTCAATAATTCCACCAAGAGGTTTGGAGCAACAAACCAATTACTTTTCCTCAAATTCTGCAGGCCTTTAAAGATGTAATAACTCTCAGTACTTGGACTCCAAAGGGAATAACTCACAACACAAAGCAGAGAGCTACAGGGCAATGCCAACACCAAAGAGTATTTCAGGTGTTTCTGCTGGAGTGTGCCTCAGGTTTGAAGACCCCCTGGAATTGAGGTGATCTTCAAGGGAGCAGCAGCCTGCCACAGGTCAGAAAACTCCTCAGACTGGGAAAACATAGAAAAGATGCTGCAAATTCTTTCCCTCTGCGCAATTGTGTTGTGGCATATTCTGGTAGCCATTTATTCAAGAGAATGCGTGTAGAACACACTCCCTCCTTGTAAGCCACAGATGGCTCTTTGCTCTGTCTCCAGATAAATGCCAGCATACCTTGGGGATCAGTTGTTCCCACAACATTGATCTACTTAAATCCCAAGTCTGAGACCTACTTTTATTTGGAGGGGGTAGTCATCCAGCTGACAGTTGCAAGGAAGCTTTAGTTTGCAGTCAGTATATCCTAAAGGGTCAAAAAAAAGGTACTTCCTATTTTTCCACCTAATCTCATGCTTCCTAAGCCAGATTTAGGAGTGCCTCATGTTTAGACCTATTTATAAACAGAGATGTGGGAGAGCCAGGTTCCTGGATTCAGAGGCATAAAGCCCTGGGCTGCATAGCTGCTGGAGGGACTGGCCAGTGCTGGGAGGTCCCCTCTCACAAGTGATCCCAGCACACAGCTGAGGAAAGGGCTCACTTGCCCAGGAGTGTTCTGCCTTCTACCTCCAGTCCTCAGCAGAGAGCCAGGCAGGATGGAGCCAGGGGAGTTTGGGAGCACTGGACTCTTGCCTGCCCTGCCCACAGGCTGCTCCCCAGCACGGTTCCCAGAGGCTGCCCCCCACTCACACAGACATCCCCAGAGCAGATAAAGCTCTCCATTATCCACCTCACTGGGAGACTCGTTCCCCTATTAACGAGAGTTAAGGAGTGAAAAAAACTCCCAAAACCAGACAGGAGCTGCAGAAGTGTATTTTCCTCTCAGAGAGGGATCTTGGTTTTCATTAATTAATATATCAGAAGAAACCAGTGGAGAAGCATGTCTTGTTATCTGGCTGCTTAGATGGTAGCCTTTGGTTCATTAGCCTGAAAGCCTATCAAGTGGATAACAGTATTTATTCCATATAGAGTAATGATCTACTTTAAAGGAATATGGTATTGCCCATGCAGGAATAAATTCAACCATTATTCACAGCTTAAACACACACTAACCCATGTAAGTGTGAGATACAGATATAAAAGGATTCAAAAAAAGTAGGTCCTGGGAAGAAAGGCAAAATCTAGGTACCCGTACCCTGGAGCTACTACAGATCTGACTGTATATTAATTACCCATTAGTTTCAAGTTACACTACACAGACTCAGAGCCTTTGCTCTTTAGCCATATTTAAAGGAAGAAACAAAATGAAAGCTAAGCATGGTCAGCCCCACTTTTAAGGTCAGTAAGAATACTAACATTAGATTTGAAGCTTTCTGTCTAGTTGGAAAAAAAGTTGTTGTACTGATATTTAAAGCACACAGTCATTGAATTAGTTCAGAGCTATACAGTAGCACACAGTCACTTTAACAGCCCCTTCAAAAATATTGTGATTTTAATCTTACAATCCTGCAAGAGCAATATCTATGCAGTGTTCAACCTATATTGTTGACAATAAAATTATAAAAAAAGACACTTTAAATATGCAGTAGCTGTGTCTGAAAATTAAATATATCAGCCATTAATTTTTTCCCCCAAATTACTAAAAAGCAACAGTCCACACTAAAGACTAACTGTTTGTAAAATTGGATTTTTAAAGATGAAGCCTTTTTTAAATCAGGGCTGGTCAAAAGAAGCATTAGAACAATTCTACAACTGGAAAAAATAACGCTGCTTAACTAATTCACCTCACTAAACTAAAAATGGATTTATGCTGCTCACATCAGTGTTTCAGATATTGCAATTTTAAAGAGTAGGGATATTACATGAAACCCCACAAAATGTAAGGCTCTGGAGAAACAGGGCCATAGGTAATGAGATATTCATCCTCCCACCTCAAGGTGAGAGCACACACAGGGGGAGCTGGTCCTGACCATGGCCATCACAGACACAAACTGGGCCCTGGCCCCAAACCAGGTGCCCTGAGCTACAGGGGACACATCCTGCAATAACACACAGTAGCACACAGGACTGAGGATAAATGCCCATCCCGTGGCAATTTATTTCCACAACAAGGTCTGGGTAGGTCCCATGCCCAGCTACCTCTGCTGCTCTCCATGACACGGCTGCAGAGCCCTGGGCGTGCTGGGGACACCACAGATGCTCAGCAGAGCTGCTCCAGCTGCAGAGACTCACAGGCTACCACGTTTTAGTAGGGGGAAACAACCTTTCTGAACTGGAAATTTCAAAGATAATTGTTTTCCAACCAGCCAGCTTACAACTTCCTTAGCTGAGTGCACTTTTGCCCCAGTTCAAAACCTGACTTTCCAGAGGCTCCGCCAGAGCCACCCTCCCTTCCCTTTGCTGTGCTAGTGAGAAACCACATCAGCTGCTAAGTGGCCTAATGCAAACCGATGTGGCACTTTCAATTCAATTGCCAGTGCACAAGTAATGCTGTAGCAAAAGTCACCACGGTGATTGGCATCAGCAGGAAGCGTTATTGTCACCCCTCATGCAGTGCCACCAAGGGGCACAGGCCTTGTTATTGTCACCCCTCACACAGTGCCATCGAGGGGCACGGGCCTTGTTATTGTCACCCCTCATGTGGTGTCACCCAGGGGCATGGGGTTTGTTATTGTCACCCCTCACACAGTGCCATCGAGGGGCACGGGCCTTGTTATTGTCACCCCTCACACAGTGCCATCGAGGGGCATGGGCCTTGTTATTGTCACCCCTCACACAGTGCCATTGAGGGGCACGGGCCTTGTTATTGTCACCCCTCACACAGTGCCATTGAGGGGCACGGGCCTTGTTATTGTCACCCCTCACACAGTGCCATCGAGGGGCACGGGCCTTGTTGCCTCTGCCACGGAGCGCTCCAGAGCTGATGTGCGGCCCCATCATGGCCTGTCACAGACACGCATGCCTGAGGTGGAAGGGAGTACTTCAGGACAGCGAGCCTGCTCCCTCTCACAGCTGCTAAAACTTCAGACAGCATTCCTATACTGCAACTGAAACAGGGAAGGCTGAGATTTGAGAGTATCTGGAAGTGTTTCAGGGAAACGAGATTATTCAGGGACCAGGTTATTCATGCTCCAGAGGGCTGGGGATGAGGGGCAGGGGGCCCAGTTTCTTTTTTTCTTTTTAAATCATTAACATGGTAAGGATGGCACACAACACTGTGGTTCACCGGTATATAGGCATCAGTGGCTGCTTCCTGTGTTATTAGCTAGCACTTAACTAATTACAGTTTGTAACTTCTGTGAAATTAAGCAGCAATAACCAGCAGCAGTACAAGTAGGCCAGTGAACCCACGTTCCACAAACCAGGCAGAGGCAGGTGAGCGAGGAGCAGCCCGGCCCCACAGCACATCCCACACCAGGCAGCAGCAGCCGCCTCCAAGAGGGAGCTCAGAGCCCCCAGGACCAGGGGGTTCTGCCCCTCTTCCTTCAGGCACAGGCATGCTACTCCCTCTTGTATCCAGTCTAATTTTAAGTCACTGGAGTGATTGCACATCTACCAGCTCTCCGGGGAGCTTATTAAAGAGTTTGGAAGAGCTGCATTTGGGAAGTTTGCCTTTACTGGGTTTTATCTCTTTGCTCCTGGAGTCTTTCAGACCATCTCACATAACTCACTTCCCTCTTAATTTTAGTGTTTAGGCACTTAGCAGTGTTGCCGGCAAGCTATTCACTGCATCAAGTGACGCCTCTGGAGGGTCCACACCTGGGAGCAGCCGCTTAGTCCCCTTCATGGCAGCAGGACAGCCCTGCAGCCTGCCCACACCTGTGCCAGCAGCCAGGCCCTGCTCAGCTTTTATCACCCTGTTATCACTGGGGATTCCTCAGTGCCCACATCTGGGCAGCATGGGAAGCTGCCCCCAGCCCAGTGTCCGGGGAACACACAGCTTAGCTGCTGCTCTTTGCACACTTGTAAACTCAAGACAAGGGGCTCATGCTTTCCCTTTCGAAAAGAGTTAAAATGTCATTTCCCATGCTCTCTGCTAGTGAGAGACACCGAGGTGCCTGCTGGTGTTCCTCAAAACTCCCACACCCTTCCTAGCCCCTGACCAAGGGCTCCCACCTGCAACCCCAGGGAGCTCAGCTGTGCACCCTTCCCTGCCCCAGCTCCCTCATTTTTACTTCTTCTGCATTTCTTTCTACTATTGTTTGCATAAATGTGGAGTAATTTTGCTTTCAGACCTGAATTTGTGTTTCTCCAGGTTAATTTTTTTTTATTCTTGCCCGTATTTTCCTCTGTTATTTCTGTCTTCGGTGATGTTTGCAATAGCTACTAATGTACTGTCATTTGCAAATGCAATTAGTGTGTTTACTTCTTTCTTTCTTTAGCTCATTAATAAAGATGTTAAATAAAAATATGCCTTCCTCTGCTAACAACATCCTCGAAATAGTTAGGAAGATGGGATGCAAAGGTAATAAAGAACTGTATTATTGGACAAGACTCTTCCTTGCATCTTTCAGCATTTGCCATGCTCATTATGGGCAATTAAAACATAAAACAACTTGCTCACTTCACACCCAAAATAGTCCTCCTCCCTGTTCTGTGTTTGGATGTATAGAATACACAGATAAAGAGCAACACCAGACATCAGCTGGTAGCCTGTTATAGCAGAAGCAGCAAGGTTTTCTCTGGTTTAGATGCAGAGGAGTGAAGTGTAGCCATTTGTTAACCTTTTTATGTACACGATCATTGTTTCCAACAAAAGATGGGAGCGTGAGTGCTTTTAAAACTTTACTTATTGTGATTACTGTAGCTGTGTCCTGATACAACAGCTTGTACATTTATTACACAACCATAATTCAGCATATTGGCTGTATCCACTAATGCATCCAGTATTTCCCATGACTCGCTAGCCATCCTTGTTCCTTTGATTTTTGACAGGTCTGGGAACGCTCAGCAGTTCATGGCACTGGCTCACTGTTGGGACAAAAGGCTGTGCACTTCTTTTCACCTTCAGGAAAACGTGCTGAAATTAACTCATGGCTCTAGTGAGTTGGTGTGAAATGTAATAATACCAGTTTACCTTAGTTTTCTATCTGCTGAAGAGACAGCAAGGAAAAAACAAATGTTTATGGAAACAACAACAACAACCACAAGTACAACACCACAAAAAATTTAAAAAAAAAAAAAAACACTAAGGAAAAGAAACAGGCCTAAGGATGCACAGGGGTTAGTTTATCAAATTAATCTCATTTCTTCATCACATGCTCAGCTATTTAAACAGAATTTAAATAATACATTTATTGAAAGGAGAGCCTTATTTCTGAGGGCCTTCTGGCATTAAGGTGTGGGGAAACAGAAGTTGTCTTTTTCTTTGTAATATATGGAGGAAGACTTAAGATCACTGGATGCACATTTGGGTAATCATAAATTAATTGTAATGTAAACTTTCACAACATCTTCAGAGCATGTTGAGATTTTGTTTGATTTTGAATTGCTCCAAAATGACATCTAATTATATACTAGTGATTAACACGTTGGTTGCTACCAAGAAATAGCAACCAAGCAAACATTACAATTCAATATTTAAATTTACTGTAGGTTGTATTTGTTGGATATTTTACCTATTTTTTTTAATGCACAGAGGAAACATGGTGGTAAATTTAAATACTTAGACAGATGCTGAGGCTGTTTTTCCTCATTTGTGAAAATTAGGGATTGCATCACTACAGGCAGAGAAGCAAAAATTATCTTGGTGGCTCCCTTTTTCTTCTTTCTACCTTTTTCCTCTCCTGCCTTTCTGCCCCCCTCCTGGACACAGCTGACACAGGACCTGTCCTGCAGGAGTGGGGCTGGCTCTGCTGTTGGAGGCTCAAGCTCTCTCTGGGGCACAAGGATGCTCAGCACTGTGCCTGGGTTATTGTGCCATGGTTCAGCAGTGCTCCTGCCCAGGGCAGGGGACATGTAGGAAAAAACAGGCAGTCCCACATGGGCCAGCTCAACCTTCCCTTCACCCACAGAAATCCCATCCTGAGTCCCTGTGCCCATTCCTGGAAGTTTGCCATTTCCCCAGGAAGACTTCTCTCCTTTGACCTGAAGCCTTCTTCAAAAGCAGCACTGGGACTTCATTTCATATTTCCACCCTTTGTGGTTTGGATAAAATTACTCAACCAAATAGGACAAATTAGTAGAGTTAGACCAATATGTGCTGTATTCTGGTGGTTTGGTTTTGTTTTTTTAATAAAATGGAAAGTATGTGTGTGGTCCTTGGCTGCCGCCAAAAGCTGGCTGATGCCTACCTGGTCTGAGAGAGTGCTGGAAGTGAGAACATGGTCAGAATACAGGACTAAAGCATATGCATGCATGCAGCATTTACTCTGTTATATCTCATTTAGTGCAGTACTTCTTTGAATTAAAAGTTTCTGAAGCATTGGAGTAAAACTATTTTCAGTGTGAACAATAAATAAAGATTTAATGAGGACTGATTTTCATCTCTGAGTCAAATGCTGTCCCACATTAGCTCACTTTTCCATTCTCACTGGACTGAGAATCACTGCCCCCCAGCCCTAGTGCTTTTGATGTTAGCTGGAGATTAGCAATGGTCTGAAATGGAAGAAATGAGGGCTGGGAGTTCTGCGGAGACACTGTTCTCCAATTTGGGTTAAGCGAACAGCCTTATGTTTCCTTACACTGACTGTGTTTGGGCAATTGCTGTCACATCTGGAGTGCCACAGGCTGTGTGACAGTACTGTGTGGCACTGGCCAGCATGGGCAGCAGGTCACCTACCCAAGCACAGAATCACAGGATCAACTAGGTTGCAACAGACTTTCATCTGCTTCATAATGCTGCAGAGACCGTCAAGCAGTAGGAGTTTTATCAGGGTAAGGCACACCTTTAGGTGTCCTGTCCAACAAGAGGCCAAAGCACTGGGCAGCCTCTCCAGCTTGTCCTCCCACTTCTGTCAAACAGAAATATTGACAGGATTAGTCATTTTTTAGCATTAGTTTAAGCATTAATGATTTAATTGCAAATGCATGAGGTTGCTCAACCGACTCTTGCTCAGGTAAAGATTACTGGACCTCTTGAAGTACACTGTACATGGCCATGAGGCTGTGGGAAGGTGATGGTGTTTCCTCTAAAGCAAATGCCACTGACCACCAAGAGGACACTCAAGTCATGTCTCTGCTCCTTCTGAACATCAGAAATGTTTTGGCATAACACCCAGGAAGGAGTAGGTGTTAAAGCATCAACATATATAATACTACATCAAGGTGTTTCTCCTATAAATCAATAGCATTTGGAGGCTTTAGCTCACTGGAAGGATAGGTTGGATCGATGGCTTAGGAAAAAACTAACAAGTCTTTCAGTGTTTCAAAGTTAATTGAAAATGAACCTTTTCTTTAGTGTACAGGCAAACTGGGTTTGGTGATGCCAGGACCAGTACAGCTTTATAGGGGATATCCAGCTGGCAATTGCTGCACAGCTAGGAGCACGTGCTCCACAGGGAAAATACACTTTGCTTCAGAACAGCAGTGCAAATACTGAGTGAGCACCAGTGGCTTTGGAGATACCCACGCTTTTCACGGACACCTCTTTATGTAAAAATGTGAGTTGCCTTCCCCAGGAGCAGCCCCTCACTGAATGGGTATTGCATAAAGCCAGCAGCACAGCCAAGACAAGCACACATCAGGAGCACTGGTTCCGTAGAGAAGGATGTACCACAATCACAGATATTCTGTGAGAGACCTTTCACAAAAGAGAGATTTTCTTTGTTGGGATTAATAGCTCCATTTTTCTTTATTACTCCACGTGTGTTTCACTCATTTGTGTATCAGCGTCTTTCAAACAGAAAACAAGTGAGAAAACCATCCCCCAATAATAAAATCTTAATACAGTGGCACAACCTAAGGAGAAATCGGTTATTCCATTTTGCATTATCTCAAACAACTGAAGAACTAGTTCTCTCCATAAATTCTCTCTTTCAGAGAGAGAAGATGGTTTTTACCTCTAACTTCACTAAGAATACATCTGATTCACCATCAATTTATTTAAACTTTACACAGCCAAAATTTCAGGAGTTTAAGGGATTCATCAGATCCCATGGCTCAGATTTTCAACCCCTTGGACTACATTCAGAGGCTCTTCAATAAGTCACTGATGTTCAGAAATGCTGCATATCCACTACTAGGCTTTTCTATGACGTGGAAAATCAGACACTTCAGGACACTTAATTTGGAGTTAAGGGGTTAAACAAGGTTCCTATTAAAAGAAAAACTACAGGGTGTATATGTTTGTGTATATATACACACACAAAGTCATTACATATGCATAAACATGATTATCAATTTCAGTCCTTTAAAATTTAAAACAATTCAGTTTTCATTCATAATCCCATATTCAGCACCTTTTTAGAGATCAAGTTTTCCTTCAGCCTCATTATTGAGATGTAACTTACCTGCTACTACTGTCTGCACATGAGGCAAAGCTTGAGGTGTCTGTCTGTACAAAAAATTGGTGTGTAATAAATAGAAGAAACCCTCGTTTCCAGCCTTCTTCATGTTGTGAGAAGCAAGTAAGATTTATTGACTGTTGATTTCATGATTTCTTTGCAATATCAGTAAATGAACATTCTCAGGTGTATCTGTTGCACAATGCAGGGCTGCTATTGTTTTAAATCATCAAAATTCTAGGAAACGCATAAATAATTGACCCCAAAAAGGGGAGTGTTTGCACCTATGAATAAAAAAAAATAAATTCTCAGTCTTCCAAATCCTGGGGACAGACCTCCCCCTGGGGTGATACAGTGGATGGCATTTGATTTATGCCAGCAGTGGAGAGCCCCTCAGCTTCTGAGTACATCGAGTTTGGCTTCTCTGCCTGCACTCAGCGTCCTTCCACATGGCTTTGTGGATCAGTAATATAAATTCTAGTCATAAACAAAGAAAAAACCAGACTGACAGAGAATGTGATGAACAGTTTACATCTGTGCACAATTTTTCCCTCTATTTGTGCCACTGAAATTCATAATCTTTTTTCTTTAGCCTTCAGTTTGCCTTCCCAGTCCTCTTGGTTGCAAGCAACGCTGAAAAATCCTTAAAATATTAAGAAAATTACATCTGCTTTAAATATGGTGTTCAGTCTTTGTAAGTGTTACTTTGTGCATTAAATGAATAGCTCGCCCACCAGGTAAAGGACGTTTTGTTGCTTACCATGTCTGTCTCTGCACAACATGTAGCACACGGGCATAAATAACAGTGTGTTATATAAATAATTACATATATGAAGGGCTGTAAAACACCAAAGATATATTTGTACTTTTACTTATGAGAACGTTTTAAAAATGATTGCTTTGTTCACTGCGTGGTTTTTATGTGTTGAATGTGGTGCACGCAGAGAACATTTTCCAAAGTTGTTTTTTTTTTTTTCCCTTTCCTCCAGGTCACACTAGCGTTATAGTTAGCAAATTGATAAGGTTCCACTGTTAAGCTTTATTACTTGTGACATGAGCCTATGACACTTTATAAAAAGAAGTAATCCAGAACAATCTCTAGGTAATTAACACCTAGATAAACAAACATAAATTTCTATATTGCATTTATTTGGACTACCACTCAAATACGCGTGAACCATGCTTTTTTAATTAAAAGATAAATCTATGTGACACTTAGCCTCAAACTTAATTATTCAGCATAGTATAATAAAAAATAGAGCCCATTAAATGTGTCTTGCTCTGTATTTCTGTATTAACAGCAAAACAGTTCACTCTGGGATCATTTAAATTTTCTTCTTCCTCTTTTCCTGTGATTTCCCTATTCACTGAGAACCTTTGGCTAAAAAAAAAAAAAATACCACAACAAAAAGCCCCCAAACAATACCCTGAACACCACCAACAGGTGAGGAGTCACAGAACTTCTCACAGCCCCTAAGAACACTCAGCTGGGTGACATTTCTAATATGACATTACACCACAGCTTTGTTCTCTCTCCTCCCTCTCCCAATGGAAACATACTGTGGTGGATCATGCCAAGCAGTGATATCCAGAAATGGAAATCACAATAGTTATGAATAATTTCACTGGGAGCATGCTTACAATACACAAGGTGAGGTTTTTATAATATACTGTTACAATACAGATGTTAAACAGAGAGGGGAAATATTCAATTCCCAAATTACAATAGACAGAGGGCTTAAAGTCCTTATAAAAGTTTCAACAAGAAATGTTATCTTAGAGCTGGGAGCAGCCTTCTGATGTTAGGTAGGAAGAGTCAGGACCCCCAGCATCTGTGCGAGGAAGGCTGCCCATCAGCTGTGGGAAACACAACCCCCCAGACTTCAATGAGACAGCCCCTTTCTCTTTCACACCTTCTTCCCACCTGTCTTCACAGGTGATGCAACCCCACACTTGGTACATGGCCACTGATGGTCATTTTTAGATTTTTTTAACCAGGTTTTCACATTTTCCTTTACTGGTTTCTGAAACCAGAAGGCAGGAAAATCTTTGGGAGATATCCCCAGCCACTCTCTCCCAGGATAGTTCTTTTTCCACAGCAGTTACCTGAAAGGACAATGATCCTGTTGTGAGGCAGTTCAGCTCTGAGCCTGGAGCTCATCCTTCCTAAAGACACATTTTTACGTGCTGCCATTTTGTGCCTAGGAAGGGCTGCTCCCCACAAGAGACAGTGTGACACAAAAAAAAAAAAATAAATTCATTTATTTCTTGGATTTGGATTAAAATTTGATGCATTGCAATGCAGATTTTATTCTCTGTGGATCAAGAGATCTGTGGCATTTTCCCATAGACCAGGGAATTTGGCAGCAGCTCCATGAGTCCCTTGGCTGCAGAGACTTTCCACCAGTTCACCAGTAACAGCACCTCCTCACTGTGAGTTTCAGCCACTGAATAACTGAATTTCTATGATTCTATGCTTTAATTCTTAGCCCTTCTGACAATTTTTGTACCTTTTCCTTCTGGAGAATTCAACTAGAATATAACTTTATTATTGTGGGTATGACTGGCTCAATTGAATATCAAAATTTCTCTTTTCTAAACTTGTTTGTTTTCTGAGTTTTTTTGGAGCCAGGGCCATGTTCCTCTCTCCTCCCCATACTTGATTTGGTGCATCTTTATTTTTGATGCTAATCATTCTTACTTTTCTAAGGGAAAAATCCTTTCATTCATTTGCTTTCAAATGTGCAGATAAAACCTTAAAGTGGAAGAATAAAGATTCACCCAGGAGAATGGGAAGGCTCTTGTTCTACATTCTTTGAAGTGTGAGCAGCTTCCTTAACATGTACCGTAACAATAAACCTCACAATTTTCTAAAGCCAAATATATGATCTATACAAACAATCTTTTTTAATGTGAAAACATGACTTTATACATCATAGTGTATGATACACACTTCAAACACTTTCAAATCAAAGCTTGATAGACCCCAAGACTTTTTCTATAGTACATAAGTAGTAGTATATAAAACAATTATTACTACATGCTAAAACAGATTTTCCACAGTCTTTTAATTAAGCACAATATATATAATATATATCTGTATATACTGTATATAGATTTGTTCAGATTAATAAGTGGACTGAGCACACACACCCAGCATAATACACTCCAGTAACTGCCTAACAACTGTGAATTTACTGGCATTATTTTTTTTTTCTTTTTAAATCTGACAAAGCTGAAGAAAATAATGTTTTAACTGTTCCTAATAAACATAAGCAAGTAGGAAAACTTTTTTTTCAGAGGTAGAGGTTTTATTGCGTAAAACACTGGATAAAACTGTACTGCTTCAAAGACATTTTTATTCTAACAGCAGAAAGAAAACAGTCATTGCTGAAAAAACAACTTTTAATACTTCTATACCAGAATAAAGTTCTGTCAACTGATGTATTATAATAATAAATAATGACCAAGAATAAACTTTAAATACAAAGTTTTCTAATTGTTACAAGCATAGCAACAAAATCCTCTACTCTATTGATCTCAGATTTCCTCCAAGATAGAAATTTTTCTTTGTGTAGGAATGTAGACAGTATTATGACCAGTATCACAGACTACAGAAGTTACAGAGAAAAAACTTGACATGTTTAGATATGAGAAGCATGATGATATTCAGAAACTGACAATGCATCACTGCTGCTGTCACTTGTTTGTATTACAAGTTACAAATGTTCTGGAAAAAAGGGCTATGTCAGAGGGGAGGATAGGGACAGTAGCACCCGACCAAATGGAATCAACACACACATCACAAGGAGCGGGAGATGTTTCCAGTGTCACAAACAGAATTATTGCCTGTCGTATCTGAAAATGCTCAGAAGACACAAAAGAATACTGAAAGAGCTCAAAAAGTGCAAGAAATGGAATGTGGGGGGTGGTTTTGTTTTTTTTTCTCTCTTTTTTTTTCTTTTTTTTTTTTTTTTTTTGCTAAGATACCGAAGGCGGCGCAAACACACAAAGCAAGCGACTGACACAGTCACCAAACACAGTAGTGCAGTTAAAATCCTAAAGCTTACTACAGTCAGAAAGGTTCAATAACATTTCAATCCTTTATCTAGGATCATAGAAACAGTTGCATTAAGTTTATCAACTCGATTTAAGTAAGGCAGTGAGAACTATACTAGAAAAACAAGAAAAGCAGCTTGCTCTGTGCCAGATGGGTCCAAGTTACACAGTGACCTCATTTAAACTGAAACTTCAGTTGGATGACATCCTTTCCGACAGCATATGCAAACCGTATTCCTTATTAGCCTGAGATTTTTTTTTCCAGTCTCAGGGTAGCGCTAAGAATTTTATTTACATTGATTGCAGTTTAGTATTTTTTGTAAACTGCTTTAGGCAGAGCTGAAGTTTTAAGGCCCTGGGGTTTTACTCTGTGCTCCCAGCCTGCAAAGAAATATTGACTTTTTTTTTTTAACTTTTTTCTTTTTTTTTTTTTTTATTTAAGTCTGGATGATTTTGCTTTAGAAGAAGTTAATACTTCTCTACCATCACAATAAACAGCACCAATTTTGCTTCTATCAAAGGAAGTACATTAGAAGGATAAAATTTTATGCCATTCAGAGAATTTCAGAATAAACCTTTAGTTATTTTTCTTACTTTTTTAATGTGGTTTTTTATAGTCTTTCAAAAGCTTCCTATGTGGCAAAGACCTTACTAAATTTGGAGCATCCAATCAGTAAAAAAGCTAAAATCTGCAAAAATATAGAACACATTTGTTTTACAAAACCAAAGAAATATAATCTAAAACACTTTTTTTCATTAGAGACAAAGAGCAGAAAGTTTGGATTCATAATTTAGGTCAAGCTACTTTATAAGGGCTTGCTCCAGAAGAAACTTCTGCACTGTGTCTGTAACACTATAAAAACTAATACATGAAAATTAACCATGACCAGGGAAACCTTCATTCAAGTGTAAAAAAAAAAAAAAAAAGGAATTGAAAGGAAGTTTGAAAAAAACCCCAATAAGACAAGTAAAGAACAGAAGATAAAAATTACCAACCTCCTATGTAATAAAATTCTGTTTCTCACCAGCACCTTCTATAGATAAGGCTGACTAGTTTCACTAAACAATATTTCTATATATTGTACTTCTACATTTATAGCAACTTCTTCAACAAGAAAAAAAAAGAATAAAAGCATTTCCCTCAATACTGCAAGATGATTACAAAAAATGCAATTATATTTCAAATCTGCAATCACACATCGAGCTGCAGATTTTTTTTTCTAACTATTGATTCATTTGGCTGTATATTAAAAAAAAAAAAAAAGAAAATGTAATATCACAATACTTTTCAAAATAGGTCAGTACTGACCCCAGCTTATGGGCCGTCTAAGGTTTCTCCTATACTGCAGTTGCAACACCACTTGAATTGATTTTCTCTGCAATGACAGCTCCAGTCAGACTGGCACCATGGCAGTCTACCAAGACATCTCATTACTATGCTAGGCAAATGACAGCAGCTGGTGTCATATTATAAAGGTGTTTTCAACAATGAAAACACAGCCCCTCAATCTTCAAGGCAACACTAAATCGTTTAGAGGGTATCATTTTTCTGTTAAGAGCATTATTTTTGGACAAAGACCACTTTTAAGTTTGAAATTGCCCTGCTTTTTAAATAACTAACAACCTCCTAACATTTTTAAATCACTTTATTATCCCACCTACGTTGTTTGGAAGTACTTGTTGCCAGGTAACTGTTTAGCAGCCATTTTCAAGGGCTGGAAATTTATTTTGCATGTGTAATATATATATTTACACACACACACACATATGGAATGTGTGTATTTTGTGTGCATGTGTGTACGTAGATATATATTCAATGTGGGTATGACTGGATATCTCTGTGTCTGTAAATATATATATGTAAATGTGTGGCTACATGTACATATACATATATTTGAATGTTTTCAGCAGTCTGGACCCTTCTGGGAACTTGCATGCCCTCCCTTTCCCTGGAAGGGTTTTAAGCCAGCCCTCACCAAGCAGGTGTCCAAAGCCAGGGTAAAAGGCTCCTGCAGAGCAGGGCTGGTCCATCACTCCTGGGCCTTGGTGCTCTCCTCGGACAGCTCTGCCGAGCTCCCTGCCTTGGCCGCCGCCGGCTCCTCCGGGTTCCCAGCAGCTTCCGAGTCCACTCTGGAGCGCTTGAACCTGCGGTCAGGGTACTGGCTGTTGTCGAAAGGCATGCGATGGACACAGAGCACGTGGGTCTTCAGATTTCCCTTCTGAGAGGCACTGTAGGGGCAGTATCTGCACTGGAAAGGCCGGTGACCTGCGTGACAGACGACAGCCTGGTTAGGTTTTGCTTTAGCCCGTGGACATTGCACAGTCTGGACAAACGGGACACTCCGGAGCCCCTCTCCTGCTGGGGGGGCATCGCTCGGTGGCCCCTGAGAGAAAAAGAAATCTGTGCTCTTCCTTAATAAACTGCATTTTAAAAATTCTCTGCTTAGGATTTCCAGAGCAGTGCAGCTAATCCATCTCCTTCCTCAGCCCCAGCTGTAAATCCTTCAGCCCACGATCCAAACCAAACTCTTATAAATACAGCATGTACAAAACTGTCTTCTTTTACATTTGTTAATTATCTTTTTTATTGAAGTGCAATTCAAGAATGACAATGTGCAGACCCTCAGTCTAATAAACACACTTTGTCTTTGGGTGGGTTTCTGGGTAAAGAATTGTATGTTTTATTTCAGTTGTGCAGATTACTTTTTAATGGAAAGAAATAATGGATTGAGATAGCCAAGGCCTCAAACCTGCAAACATTTACTCCAGTGAGATTACTCCTGTGAGTAAAGAAAGATACGCAAGCGTGTAAGTGTTTGCTGGACCAGAGCCCAAGGTTATCATCAGCTTTAAAATAAAATGTCCAAGCCAGATTAGAAAAGGAATGTTAATGCACAAAATCTGATAGATGCACTTCTTGTGGACAGAACAGCAATCGACCATGTAACAAAGGCATGAATGAAAGATATCACTTCTCAGTAGGGCTTATCAATATGCTCTTCTATATTTTTCAGATTATTGTGACTTCAAATCTCCATGCAGTATCTGGTTTTGGAGGTTATGTTTCAACAATCACATTTCAACCTATGCTGGGAAGTTGTTGATGTGTTTTACTGGAACTTTATGAGCTTTGTCTCTCAAATTAACTTAAACCAGGACCATCTGAGGTCAAATGTGCTTAGCTTGCTTTAATTTGCTCAAATAAATGAATAAATAAATGTGCCAGACCATCTACATAAAGCCAGGATAAGTGAAAAACAATACCCTATCTCCACATTTGAAGAGCACATTTTCCCTTGCTGCTGTGGTACTACTTAGCAGGCATAAAACAGATGCTGGGGCAGCAGAGGAGGAGAATTATGCTTCCTGCAATGGGGAAGGGGCTGGACCCTCTCCCCTTGGTTTTAGGTGGGAATTTACCAGCTAAACAAATAGACACCTGTTGTGCACTTGTCTAATGCTACCTGTACTGGAGTGGAAATGCTGCCATGGTCGTCCCAGCAGAGATGGGAGCATGGGCAGCTGCTGGCACAGGAGCATGAGCATCTCTGAAGTAATGAATTCACTTGAACCAGCATTTGTGCCCTGGGCTGCTCAAACAACTTGCCATTTTTATTGTAATATCAACACCACCACCTGAAGGCCGAGTCCCCCAAAACATGCTGCTTGCTACCCAGGGGAAAGACACTCAGTGTCCTAAACCCTTGCCCCAGGAATGCAGCCTTGTTTCCTTCCTCAAGGATGGAAAGCTCCCAGTCACCCTTTGTTTTCATAAGCTGGATACTGCCAGAAGTGTGACCACCCACCAAACCCTCCAGCATGCATGTTTATTTATGCTTGTTATGTCTCCAGCACAGGAAGGACGTGGAGCTGTAGGAGCGAGTCCTGAGGAGGCACCAACAGCATCAGAGGGATGGAGAACATCCTTACAGGAAAGGATGAGAGAATTGGGATGGTTCAGCCTGGAGAAGAGGAGGCTCAGGGATCACCTAGTTGTGGCCTTACCAACAGTTGTGTACCTGTTGCTGTACCTGAAGGGTCTGATAAGAAGGAGGGACAGGGACTATTTACAAGGACCTAGAGTGACAGATAAGGGAGAATGCCTTCAAATGGACAGACAGTGGGTTTAGGTTGGTTATTAGGAAAAATATTCTCCCCTGTCAGGGTGGTGAGGCCCTGGCACAAAGTGCCCAGAGAAGCTGTGGCTGTGTGTCACCCCATGACACTGTGCCATCCCTGGAAGTGTTCCAGACCAGGTTGGATGGGACCTGGAGCAACCTGTGATAGTGGAAAGTGTCCCTGCCCACAGCAGGAGTGTTGGAAAGAGATGATTTTTAGTGTCCCTTTCCACCCAAGACACTCCATGACGCTATGATCTCACCAACCAGCTCTTAATGCTTTACCCACAAGCAGCTCTTGATAAACAGCCATCCTAATTCTTTCCTGCAAAGAACAGATTCTAAGCAAGGAATGCACAAAGCAAGGCTGGAGCTAACCACTTCACATGCATCAGATTAAAAGCAAACTCTTCTTGCCCACCAATGAACCAAGTTCAAACCCGTGTTCAAAATTCCATGCAGAGAATGTCATTTATTAATTCAACGCACTTTAATAAATCAGACAATATAAAGTGCACCTACAAGGATTCAGTTCTGCATTGCTTCCCCCACGACTTACTTTTTCAAGCCATCAAAATTTCACATCACTGCCTTGTGAAAAGTAAGTACACAATAAGTTAATTTGTATTGTCACTATGCAGTACAACTGTGGTAAAGAGCACATTCATTTTTAATCCGATATGAATAATATATAAATATGTATACAGAGTGAGGGTCATAGGAAAGCAAGTGGTACATTGTTTACAGCAGAAGTAGTACAAAAAGTAGAGATTATTCTTGCTTGCAAAGATAACAATATCTGCAATTTGCTTGTAACTAAGGGGTGAAGGAAAATTCCCATTTCTTTCAGGTATCCCCATTCATTAATTTTAGCCCCCAGACCTGTTGTAGGCAGCAGGCTCTTAAAATAACCCTTCCCAGATAAGTTGGCAATAAATTTATAATATTTTGTCTAGCAGTGGTTGGTATGTCCTTTCTTAGCAAGCTATAGTTCATATGTATTTTACTCACTATATATCTCCCAATAAAATTATATGAAAGCCCTTCAGAGAAAAAAAAAAATAAAAGAAAAAGAAAATAAAGGAATCTTCCTGATAGTTCAGGAGATGATGTGATATGCATTGCAATTGTAGTAAAAAGAATTAGACTGAAAGTGGGTAGACTAGGGGGCAAATTATGTTGTGCATCTTTCTCTGATCAAAAATTGAGGAGAGAGGACAATATATTTGCAGCTGAAAGAGTCCTGTTGTGTGTGGATCTGTGTTCTACGAAGTCTGTGACTGAGCATGTGGAGAGACTTTGCAATCCTCTGCATAGAAGCTGACAGTCTAAGGAAGTGGAACAATAGTAATAATAATAACAATAATCAAAAAAAAAATAAATAGTAATAAAAATAATAATCAAAATTAGCTAAAATTACCAAAATGGTGGCTGGACTCAAAGAACACTTTTAGCATGTATGGATTTCCTCAGGAGGGGTGATTGCTTCCAGCACCTGCTGGAGCCTCTTCTCTAGAAGTGATCTAAACCTCCCAGGATCAGAGCCAGGAAGGGTGGCAGTGCCGGGGTGACTCAGGCTCATCATCTCTAGTTTTGACTGAATTTTAGGGAGCACAAGGAGTGTGGATAAGAGATACATACTCACCAGGATGGAGAAGTTTTCTGCAGCCCCATATTAAGAAAAATCTCTCAGTGTTTTAAAACTAGTCCACCTTTTTAAAAATATATACTGCTTCATTAATTTAGGCTTTGAGGGGAAAAAAAAAAGTAAAGTTTGTTTTCTTTTCTTTCAAGTTTGTGATGTGATATGTTGCTTTGTGACACTTCATGTCAGGCCGCATCAGTCACATCGCGTTAGGTTTCGTAACGTGGCAAGACTGATGCAGCCCAACATGGTGCATCAGCTGAACAGTCAGAAACTGTAGGTTTTGAGAAAGACATGGATCTCAGTCTGGGGTTTAGGGCCACTTAAATGAAAGTTTATCTCAAGTAAAGGCCTTGGACTTAAACAAAGTCATTGCCCAAGAGTTGTTAAAGATTCAAGTGCCTGTCAAACCGTATTTTGCTTTGTCTAATCTTTAAAACTCAAAATGTATTATTGGAACACATAAAAAGTCAATGTCAATGAAGTGGCACTGGGTTACTCACTGTAATCCAAACACTGCTAATAGTTACTAATTTATTAACTTTGATATGGATCCATTATTTAAGATTAGCACAAAGGAATACACAAACGAGAGAGAGAAAGTGATGAATACTAAAGTCTTTTTCATTAAAAAAATCATTTACATGGTCAAGCCGCATTAATTCTCCACTTCTAAAAATATTTGATCGGCATCCAAATTCTATAAAATTTCCACAAAGAAACATCTTATTTTTGTGGTATTACAGGCACATATGTAGAGGTTTGCACTAAAACGTAAAAATGGGCATTGAACGAGTCACATGAATAAGATCAGGAATTTATTCCAGATTGTTAAAAGTGTACTAATCACAGCAAAATCATGGCTTTCTCCCAAAGCAGCAAGAAAATGGTAATTTGAAAGAAAAATGCCAATAATACATCACACACAAGCCGTCTGTTGTCCCCACTACACCACTTTGTATTATATTGCATATGTGTACATATATACACAGATACACGCGTACAGACACACACACACACACGATTTAATGCATAAATTTATGGGAAAGACAGAAGAGCAATAACATGATGAACAGAAAACAAATGCTGTGCAATGTACTATAAATTATAATTAAGCTCTGAATAAAATGTGTTTCTTAGATATGACATTTGTTCCCTTAAAATGCAAAAATGGCCATGATTATCTGACAGAATGTTTTTCCCTTAGATGGCCAATGGCTATAGCACTTACTGAGATGCAATACGGCAAACTCATTTCAGATTTCTTTGCCTGGTTTAAGAATATCCTTTTTGTGAAAATCAAAAATAACAGCAATTACCTCTTTAAAACAAATTATTCCCTCGCAAAGAGATATTTGAAAAAGCCTCAGAGGCTTGAATTTCTCAGAAACAAATCTCTTTAGTTGGAATGTTGGACACTGAAGATCTGGACTGGACTTGCTGGGCCACTGTAGCAGTCCCACATGGCCAGGGCAGCCCCGGCCAGGCCCGGGCACTGGAGCAGGGCCGGCTGCAGTGGCTCAGGATGGATGGGCACTGCCTGCTGCACCGGGATGTTTGGTCCCACAACGTTGCTGGTGGAATGGTCCATGTAATCACACATCTGCTGCCCAGCAAAGCCTGCTCTCACACCTCCAGTAAGCCCACACCTCCCCAGGTGCTCCCCAGAGCTGCTTGGAATCCTTTTTTCCCCACACAAGGTTGTGTTTGAGGCACAATCATCTCTAAGCGCATGGAGTGCGTGCTGCCTCAGACATAACAGCAGGCAACGATGGCCGGGTGCTTTCTGTGTTTGAAGAGAGGCTTTTTGAGCATCTTCAGTTCTCTGGCAGTGGCTGCTGGGCTGAGCTCATGTCTCTCTCAGACCACAGCCTCCAGGTCCCAGGCATCTTGGTGAACACTGCCATTTGAAAGTATATTAGAGCATAATAACAGGCATTTGCAAAGTGAAAACTATTTTCATTTAAATCTTGGCTAGTGCAATTTCCTTTTTTTAACGTATAAATTTTCATAAATACATTTCCTATCCACAGCAAACATCCCAAGCACTGTATGCATTACCCAGGAGAGCAGAATGGCTCTAAAGCAGCCATTCGGATCTGGAGCATAACAGTATGGATGGGAAAATGCTGAATAAATATATTTGTCCAATAGACAATAATGGCTCTGATTGAGCCATTCCACTTTATTGGTCTCAAAATATGCATTTTATGAAACTCCCCAAATATCAGACAGATTAAAGCACACCCAATCAGGTTTGTGTCTGTAATAAAAGTTTTTATAAAACAATTGAAAAGTATATGTTTATTTACGCACAGGTCCAAGACCAACCAAGATGATCTTCTGGGAAAATTTCAATATTCTGTGAAGTTTATATGTTACTTGGATTACCAAAAAAAAAAAAAAAAAACCAAAATTAAATTTTAAAAACTCTATTTCATGTTGACCAAGAAAAGTCATAAAACCAAAAAAGCCTTATCTGAGGCTTTTTTTGGTGATTTTCTCTGGAACAACATTTTTTTTAAATGCAGAGATATCTGGATTTTAGGAAGGCCAAAAAACATTTCCAGCTGCTGAGGGTAAGGCTTTGGGTTACGTGTTTCTACTGGGACTCCTAAAGCGAGGACAACCCCCCAGTCACCCTCCATTCAGCTGAATTCCTTCATTACCAGGCTCAGTCCTGAAAAGAGTCCTCAGAGGTCATCACATGAATTGCTCATAGCACCAGTCTGGTTACTTAAATCCCTCCTCACTAATACTGAGCACTTTGGAGCAGCTCAGGTCCGAGCACAAGCACTGCCACCTGGAACAGCCTTTCTCTTGCTGTGAGTGACTGGAAAGATCTTAATTAGAGGAGGATAACTTTGGGCTGAAGACTCAGCACATGACAAAACACAGCCAACCAGTCTGATCCTAAATAAATGCATTAAAGATGCCTGGAAAAAAGAAAAAACATGCAGAGGTCAGCACCCATCCCAAAGCCAGCACATGATGCTGCAGTCCTGGTGTCCTGCAGAGAAGGCCACTCAGTGAATGGGCACCTGCAACAGCAGGGTGGAAATTCACTGAACTATCACTGGCTGCACAAGAGCTGGAAAATAAAAAAGACCTAATCTGTAACTAATTTTATCAAAGATTTTTTCTTGAACAAAAAAAATGGATTGAATTAAACCCTCAGATAACTAAGTGGCTTTTCTAAAATGTAATCAAAGGTGGAGTCTATTCTTAAGTTAGTACCTTACACAGTGCTTGGTGTTTCCAAATAAATACTTCACCTTGCTAATGAGTGCACTAAAATGTTTAAATGACAACACAGAAAAGCAAAAGTTAGTGCTACACTTTGCCTTTAACAAGTATTATTAAAATATTACATTAATTTCACACATTCCCCCTCAAATAAAAACTGTTCTTATAGTAATTATTCAATTCCTGTCTCAAAAGGCTACAATCACTATATATCACACACTGAAGTTTCCTTTAAAAGCAAAAGAGGCAAAACCCAGCAAGAAATCAGCCCTGCTATGTAAAACAGCCAAGTGCAGGTTGACACCAAGGTCAAGTCACCTGGGCACTCCTGATAAGTTCCACTGTTGTCCTTCATCGATACAATTCTGCCTTACTGAATGAATCCCTCACAAAATTATAGAAAATATCCATAATTTATCATATAATGAGATGAATGATATAATGATATTTTATGAATTTATTATATAAATTTATCCATAATGTATAATTTTTTGCCTTTGATATGTGGAAAAAGGAAATTACAATTATTTAGAGGTAGAGTGAGGAACTTTTTAGCCATCTGTAGTGCACTAAATATAAGGGAATTAGGAAACAGCCAGTGAAATCACTGATGGTGTAACAGGGACTTGCAAGTCCTGGGAAAATAAACATTTCCCATTTCTTGCAGAGTTGGTAAAACGACAGAATTACTGAGCTCCAGCCACTCAGCATAGAATTTGTTTCTTTTTCAGAAGAAGCTATTCACACAGGAACTTTTGATTTAGAAGGGAAATGGGTCTCTTCTTGGAAGAAAGGAATAGCCTCAGCAGAAGAGCTGAAAAGGTGTTCCTAAACAAATATTAAACTTTATGGGAATGCTGCTAAGCTAAAATTCTGAGATAAAGGCAGAAGACTGTGCTTTCTTAGGATTTGTGTGTCTCAGACCACGGCTGGTGGGTGCACACGTGGTGCCCTGTGCACAATGGCATCAGTTCAGGTTCTGACATGACAAACATGAGTTACGAGCCCAGAGCCTCAGCAGGCTCCAAATGAGGTTAGTGGGAATGCTGTCATTGATTGAGCTTGAAATGCCAGACTATCATTGCCCCATGCTTTGGGAAATTTAATTACATTTAATTTTTTGTATTTATTTACTTTGGTTTATATAAGTAGAGGACAGAGTTCTTATCAAGGGCACTAGATACCTGTTGTAAAAAGCAGGCAAACTCTGACTAAAGTCATTATGGCAATAGTTACAGAAATCATAATCCTTTTCATAATCCTAAACTCACAGCAACTTATCTTTTAGCCAAGCTTTCATTTCCAGCCATTTCCTCCCCTCTGGTACCAATCCCTGTTCTCCCAAACCCTGATGTGTCTCTTCATCTCTGCAGTCTGGGCCTCTCCACATGACAGGGGAGAGGTACCCAAGCCCAGGGAGAGAGCAGGGTACGGTCCTCACAGCCTCCTCTTTCTCTTGTGCTTTGAGGATCCACGTAGACTGCAACTAAGGAGACACATTTTGGGGGTAAGTGGCAGACTTTTCTTTAATATTAACTAACCCCAAGTTCTTCTGATCATCAAAATTACATGCTCAGAGTCCCACCTTTGCTTTTACTTACATATTTCAATTAATTGCTATGTCTATTCACTCCTTCACTTGTTTTAATCACTTCAATAACATTATATTCCCATTCTAACCCCCTTGAGCAAAATATCTCAGTTTTCCTACTAGGTCATTCACAAGTTTTCTCGCTAATGTTCTGTCATATTTTTTAATTGTCTCAGTAAATATTTATTATTTCAGGGAGCATTTACGACTTCTTGAATGAAGCTGTATTTGAATTTAATGCACCTATGTTTTCCCAGAATAAATGCTATACTGGTGGCACTGGGATTTCAGTAAGGAGAACATTCAATTCAGAAGCTAATAGGAAAAACCTTGTTAGTGATGGTATTTTGCTACCAGATATCCTTTATTCTGCCTAGCAATTTCTAAATACAGTAGAATTTTCTCTCTCACTCTGGGCACCTGACGTTAGTTTATTTATTTTATTTGGCAGAATGGAATTTTAAAAATCCCATACTCAGCTTTCTAAATTTTTCCTGCCAACATTTGGATGTGTCACATCCTCAAACTGGGCAGTCACAGCCTGAGCCATGCAAAGACCTGTCCCTTTGTGCACAGCCCTGTAAGGATCCCCAGTCTCCCCACCAGTTCCACAATCCATAAATCACCTGGCTGGGAAGGGACGGGATTATCCACGTGCTGTAATGTCTGCTGAAGTGAGACCCTCAGCTAGAATATCTCTTTTCTGTATGATGTCACTTAGACTAACCATGTTCTCCTGTCATTTTAGTTGTTGCTTTTTCACGTGACTGGGGTGATTTAGACGGTATTTCGTCACATTATCACTTGTCACGTACCTCGTGATTCCCTAACTCCAGCATCGTGTTAGTAGAGAGACTGAAGAAGAACAAAACACTTTAAGTAAATAAATATCTAGCTCACTAATAGCTAATATTTCAAATTATCCAGGAGTAGCTCACAACTCCACTAATCATTCTGCTAAAACATCACTATTATCTGTTTATGGGATTTGGTGAGTGGAGTTCTCAGAACCACTCATAATTGGCAGTGCTTCTGCATTATGTGCCATCACAGCACAGAATTGCCATGAGCACAGCCTGAGTGGGAACTCACAGCAACCCTCCTTTCACCAGGCACATTTCTGATGTAGGTGTACATATTGTTAATGTTTCTGTAAAAAAATAAACCAACATATTTTTATCATATCCCATTCAGCAAACCAGGAGATCAAACTGTAAAAATTAAAGGGCTGCAAAGAGTAAATTGAGCATTAACTTTGCAGGACCTCTCCCTCTGGAAAGTGCTGTTGGTGTTGTCACAGAAAAAAGTGTCTTTTTTATCAAGTCACAAAGGAAATGCTTTCTCCCCTTCTCCTTTTCTTTTCTATAAAAGGCTCTCTAAAATGAAAGGTGTCAGACTTTGCTTTTTCTTCTTGGCATGATCCAGAATGTATGGCTGAGGAATGACAGATGTCTGCAACCAGCTGCAATGAAGCATGCTAAAGTTTCAGTCTAATCCACTTATTTCACTGCAGTCACGTAAACCAAAACAAATGGGCAGTGCCTTACATTATAAAAACACAGCAGCATTACTTTGTTGCATAATGTAGCTGATACGCCATCTTTTTATCATTTTTCCTACTGCAGAAAGAATTCACCTCTTTATTAAAAACAGCCCCTGAAAGTTCTCCCGTTCTGCTTGCCTCTATTTTTTTCTTTTAGTGTCACAGCAGTCCTGCGATGCTCCATGCATTACTCAATATGTGGCTATTATAAAAAACACCGTCATATTTTTCCAGGGAAGACTGCTTTTGTTTTTAAAAACGTGATCCAATTCAGAAGCCACCGGGCCTTATTCTGCTCTCTCATCCTTGCTGCCAGCCCGTGCCTTGAACAGATCTGTGCTCCTCTGAGTCAGGATAGGATCTGCCATCAGATCAGTGCACGTTTCATCTGTGCAAAAGCCAAATAACAAGTGCACCAAGCACTTACCTTAACGGGTAAAAAAACACCCTACGTGTCTGTTTTCTACTGATCAAACTGGAAATGTCATCAGAGACACAACTAATAGCCCAATCTACCCGACTAACCTCATTCAAAACCCTCCCATTTTAATGAGGAGGGAGACCCACTGCCAGTGTGTTTCCTGAAGCCCTGAACACCCTCCCCCGTGTTTCCCTATGCCAGAGGGAGTATAACCTAAGTGAACATGGCATCGCTTCCTGGGAAGGGAGACCCTGCCTCACTCCAACATGTAGTGCAGCAACCTTTTGAACCCTCCCCTCTTTAATCCTTGTATGGAAAGGGAAAGGATGAGGAGTCATGTGGCTCCCTCCCCGCCAGCAGTTCCAACAGCTGGGAAGCACTCTTTCAGCGCAATTCATAAAAAAAGATGTGTTGGATTTCGCCGATGGCAGAATGGTGTACGATTTCTGGCCCTTCAGGCTAAAACAATAAATGCAAAGAGGAAAATTTGAGATTTCCCCCCTTAAACTTCCCACAACAACCTCAGCAAAACCACATGACTTGTCTTGTACAATCTCCCTGGTGTTTTCAGTGCTACTTTGGCAGGAAATCAGAATTACTGTTATATAAATTCCATCTGATGCCAGAGCTACCATCTGTGAGTAAAACTGCTTCACCTACGTCTGCCGGCAAAGCCACTCTCCCAGAGACAAGGGAGAAGGGGAAAAAAAATTTGATTAATTTGCAGAATGCTTGTGATTTGCTCATATATTATTATAACTGCTCATCAGCACATGACAAATTCCCAGCACTCCGCACAGGAACCCGTTCAGTTTCAGCAGTTTTTTGCGTCGGCACCTGACAGACTGCAGAGCCACTAATGACTTTCAGATGCTTACAAACAGTAATTCTATCTTCAGAATAAAAAGAAAAATCCGTAGGAAGAAAAGAGTAGAGTTAGTCTATTCCATTTCCTTCCTGTATATCAACATGATTTAACTCTTCGGGGCAGCAGCAGTTCCAGGATCACAACACGGCTGCTCCTTGCCTGTAAAAGACAAAGACTGCCAATCTCAGGGGAAAGGTGGAAGCAAAAGCCGCTCTCCGAAGGCTTTCGCTACACCAGCTCCGCAGAGAGCCAGATACAAAGCAGGTAGCCTAGGAAAAGGCACACCTACCCTGCAGTACAGGGAGAAAATACATGCTCTCCCCATCGCTCCCAAATTCTGTGTCTGTTTCCCTATTTTAATACTCCTGATAACCTTTTACATTTTCAGGGAACACATCTGCTTCCTAACTGCAGCTGAAATGTTTTTTTCCCCCTTTAAAAGTATGATTATGCTTTCTGAAGCACTGTCTGTGTGCTTGATTGCCTGTTTTAGATTAGAGATTTTAGCAAGGAAACAAAGACTTCAGAGTGCACATCAGTCCTGCATATGAGAAACCACAGAAGGAATAAGCAATAAAATGTGATGCACCATCTGTCCACAAACAATAACCTGGATGTTCTGAAGGCTTACAAATTATTTAGCACACAACCTCACCGAATTATAGGACCCTTAAATAGAGCAATAGACTGGGAATGAGAACCTCTTTGATGTCCTTTTGTATTTTTTTTTCCCCAACTCAGCCCTCGATTGATTGCTATCTGTTGAGGTATTTCTCAATGACTATTGGAGCAAGTTGATATTTGTTAAGTAGCTCTCTGTAGAATATTTTGCCACAGATTTGAACAGTGGGGTATACACTGCCTCCCTGGCCCTGGCTTGCTGCAAACAGATTGTTAATCAAAAGACAGTCTAAAAGAATAGTCAGTTGGGAAATTCAGTCCTAAGGGCAAAATGCTGCCCTCGGTACTCATGTGCAACTCCCGCTGGCTTCCATGGGAGCTCACAGGAATGCTCAGGGAGGAATTTGACTTTATTGAGTAGTAGAAGCTTTCTGACTGGACTCTTGTAGAACAATTCCCTGACAAAGAATGCAATTTTAATTTTTGATATTTTTTTTCTCCCACAAATTGCATCCTGCTGCAATTAAAAATAAAATGACATTTTTCCTAGCTGTCATGCTGAAGCACCGTGATCTTGCATGCAAAACACATTAGCAACTGAGCACACTCCAGGTACTGTAAACTAGAGTATGTCAAAGCTACTGGATCCCTAGACAAACCTGGCATCCCCCAGCAATATGCTCACATACAAAAATCAAGAGATTCAGAGACCTGTGTTTGGGATAGAGGATATTGGCTCACCATATTTAAATGTGAAATCATGTTTAAAAGAAGCAGCCAAACAAACACTAAAAGTACTTCTTTTTTAGTATGCAGTGAATTGCAAAATTTCTGGATCTACTGTTTCATTCAACCTCTTCTCTGCATTATAAATTCCTGACTTTTTAGTGAACATTAGAATTTGTTTTTTTCCAATTGAAGCATGCCTCTAAACCCACACTCCAAAATAAATCAGCATCCCTTAAAGCCACCCACTTAATTTTTAAAAGGAAGAGCCTGCTCGAAATATTTCCTTTGCTTTGGTTTCCATAGAATTTTTTCTGCAAATTTTCTTAACACAACATTTCCCACGCTGGCTCTCAGCTAACAAGCATCCAGACCCACCTACCAAAGGTCTTCTCAGTGTGGTCTTTACTCTTTTGCCTAGATGGCAGATCAAAATTCAAATAAAAATAGATATTAGAAGACAGAGGATTTTTTTTTTTTTTATCATATTCTTTTTGACGAACAGGCCAAGAGAGAGGTAACTGTATAATTAACTTAAGATGTGCCTAATGTAACTCCATTATCATTGATGGGTCTTATGGAGAGACACTGAGAGGGAAATGTGCCTTCTAGAGTTTCATAGTGGAGCCAGAACTATTGAAGAATATTTCAGTATTTAGGCCCTGATTCAGCAAATTGCTGAAGGTTATGCATACTACAAAGCCTGTAAGTCATCCCACAGACCCGTGTGGGAATGCACAGGAGCTACACAATGCACGAGCCCAAGTTGTCCCTGAGCTGGGGCCTCAGAGCTTGGCCCTGACTTACAAAGATTCATAAAAGAGACATGAAAATGTGCCTGGGGGTAAAAGCTGGCACATTCTGTTGTCTCGTTGTGAATCTGTGCTCCTTTCTGCATTTATTTTTGCATTTATTTCTATGTGGTGTTCGCTCAGGGTGTGAGGGGGGCTCCGAGGCCGCGGGGCAGGTGAGGGTCCAGCAGCCCAGCACCTGTGGTGCCATCCCGAGCTCTCCTGCAGGCAGTGGGGGCTCACCAGTGCCTGCCCAGTGTGAGGATGGGAATTTTACCATCTCTGGGGACACACGGAGCCGGCTGGCCGCTCTATGGGTTACACACAGACCAACAACCGACACCCAGAGCTGAGGCTGCTGCCACCCACCATCACTAAAGCCATGTGCTGCCACCCAGGAAAGAACACAGGATGAACGTGCAGCAAACCCCCTAAATGTCAAAGGAAACAAAACCTAAATCCCCTTCCAACAACTCCTGTGGAAGTCAGTATGCAGAGGAACAGATGCTACTGAGGATTTTATTTTAAACAAAATTGGAGAAGTCCAAATTTCTATGGGCAGTGAGACACTGTGTCCATTTAGAGGGTCTGGGTATTTTTTCAATGATTTAGAATCAAGGAGCCCCCTACCTATCTGTGAAGAACTTATTCAAATCACAGCATGTCAGGTAGCAAAGGGGCAAATGTCCCTGCCAGCAGCACCCACACACCAAAGCCTTGCCCCTGCTGCCTGCAGGAGAGCCACTCAATCCCACAGAAGCTTCATTGACTTCCACCGACTTCCAGGGAGAAGATTTACTTATATGAAATCAATGGTAGGCTCTGGGCTTTCAAGCAAACTGATACCCACTTGGGCTTCTCTGTGTATAAACCAAAACCATATTGCAACAAAACTAGTGCATACAGTGGTTAGAGGGGGCCAAAATATTTTGCCTTCTGGAGAAGGGATGCAATTTCTCTGATTTCAACAAATAATCTGAGGCGGGTAACTTTCCTCTATCTACCGTTATGCTAATCAGAACAGAGAGGTCTATAAATGTACTTAAAGAGACAACTAAAAAAAATTAATCTGTGGTTTAACTTAAAGGTCAACTCAATACATATTGAGAAGTCAACTGAAATTCTGCCATTAAATATAATCACTGCTTCTAGGGTGGTAAATACTGTGTGGAAATACCCATCAGGAACCAAATTCTGATCTCAGACAAGCACATGGATAGAGGAGAACAGTGCTGTTCGTGCATACAGAGCCCTTCCATCTGAGCCTCTAGGTATCAAGACCCAGGCCACTGGATAAGCTCCTTTAAATTCCATAGGATGTGATTAATATAGTGTGATAGATATAAAAATATTTTTATATTTTAAAAATCTTGGGGGAAGGGGGGTGTGGGTTTCTGGACTTTTTCCAGCTTTCTGGATTCCTTCTTTCAAGCATTTTCTATAACCTGAAAGGCTAGAGAGTTCTTTTCTTACAGAAAGAACAGAGAGAGATTTTTCTATAATCACATGGCTACCATGGTGAAAGCCTTTCAGATATAGAAACTGTCCCAGACATTACAGCAAAATCAAGCAGAAATGAGGAGCAGCCCCTGCATCCGCTCCTCAGCTCTGGGGCAGGTGTCAATCCCAAGCCCTTACTGTACACACAATTGTTCACAACCTCAAACCAGTTTTCCTATTCTTAATAGAATGAAGTAAATTGAAAAAGGCTTAACTAGCATTTTATACATGTGCAAACTTATTCTTTAAATTTTAATATATGGAAGGTACAGTATAGGCATTTTCTTCTGAAATAATGCCAAAGATTTGGAGAGGGAAGGCACAAAGGTCAGAGTTAAATCCTGAAGGTAGCATAAAAAATTTAGATAACACTGTCTGTATATATTTTTGTATAGCATGTGTCCTGACAGTGTCACCATCAGCATGGACTCTAGAATTCATAATCCACTGTGCTATTTTTTAAAATAGTTTGATTTGTTTATTAACTGTGCTTTCCTATTTCCATGAGATATAGACATCGACAGTGAATAGACCTTTTCTAATTGAACTGATAGCTTGAAAGTGAACATGTCCTTGAATTTACACTGAAAGATAGACAGTGATTATTTATAATAAGGGATTTAGTCAACTGCCTTTCCATTTGTACAGCAAGGACTTTATCAACAGACCATGTTTAGGTAAATAGTGCCAAATAAGATAAATTTTGTATTAAAGGACGAATGTCTCGCAGTGTCAGATGTACAAGGAAGAGACATTTGGCTTGTGATATGTCCTGTAAGTATAAAAGAGAGTATTAAGATAACACTTTATGCTAGCATTAATACATCAAAGTTCTGGACTGACCTGTTTCATCCAAAGTGAAAGCGAGGATGCTCTTAATTCCTATCTAAGATTAATTTAATTCAGAAGGCATTCAGCCTTATGTCCTGTTTTGCAGCTTTATAAGAATTGCTGGATTTGCAAAATAGCACGGCTGTACGCACGTTAATAAATGGTCTGTATTTGTCTAGGCAGAGTTGAAGCCTTTCTTTAAAAACACACACACACACACACACACACACACACACACACACACACACAACTCTGGCTCCGTGAGCTTGCTTTGCCCACAATATTAGAGCTCAGCTATCTCCTTGCTGAAGGGCCTATTTGTCTGCTTTAAGTGAAATCACTCAATTCTCAAAAGTCAGTGGAGGACTTTGGAAGGGGGAGGGCTGGGAGAGGCCACTCCAAATAAGTTCCATTAATCAAAAGACACAGTCTAATGTAACTAATATTTTACAATTAGAGAAGACAAGATGGAACTAAAAGCCATCTATCTCTCTTACACCACATGATCATCGATTCATAATCAGAAGACTGAGAGTCGCACAAAGATGCATTTACAGGGGCTGGGGGAGGGGGCTGGGTCGGAGCCGGAGATAATGAACACGATGAGAAGGAGCGGCGCTGAAGGCTGGGGAAAGATGACAGAGTGGTTCAATGGTGACGGATGACACGAAGATGAGTACTGATACCTGACAGGCAGCGAATGATGACTGCAGTCCTTTCCCACCATTATGATCCTCAATTATCTTGCTAAGGACTAAGAGGAAAAAAAAAAAAAAAAAAAAGAGGAAAGAAAAAAAAAGCCAAAGTGGCTCAGCCCATCCGTTTATTTATAAGCTGGGATAATGCTAGAGTGTGCCAGGCTGCTGGGAAAGGCCACCTTTCGCAATTTGATCAGCACTTTATAGGAGCTGTAGTTTTCATTGTCAGCGCTCATGGGCACAAGGGGAAATGGGTAAAATACAGTACTTGTCCGTCTGTTTTGTAATAAAATTCTTAAATCTTCAAAGGGAGTTATTTTTTTTCTTTCACTGCCACCTTCAGGAAAAAAAAAACCAAAACCCTAGGCTGACCAAAAAAATAAAAGAGAAAATGGGCTTTGTATTTGCACATAGATTTAGCAGGTTGCAGCCTGTGCTCCCAAAATTTCACATGCACATTAATCCAAATGAATGATACGTGGTGAGGAATGAGCCAGCATGAGCATGAGCAACAGCTATGAGCAGTGCTGGAGCAAAGTGAAGAGGAACTTTTCAAGATTCTTCATTGATTTAGGGAATTATTAATAAAAAGGGAAGAAAGTTCGCTCAAGACTGCTTTGTAGTTGCAGAAGATGCCACAGGCTAGCATTTCTGTACCGAAGAATATGCCGTTCTGCTACATTATTTATTTTTAAAGACACAGATCTCCTAGCTATGTTGGAATCATTGCTTTGGAGAAAAAGAAAAACAAATTAAGATTAATGTTCTACACAGCTCCCGATAGCAGTAAATATTTGATCAGAACAATTCACATTTAAATGTTGACATACTAAAAATCATATTTTTTGGAAGAAATATTTCTTCTTTGCACTTTAACCAAAACTTTCCTTCCTGTCCCTTTCCCTCACTGGTTTTCTCGAAGAAACAAAATCACATAATATAGCTCCACATTTTCCAGCCAGGATAACTAAAATTAACAAAACCAGGTCATAAACAGCTCTGTTTAGAAAAAAAAAAAAAAGGAAAAAAATTCACACACACTATACAGGACACACATATCCTGCAGTCTTGCCTGCCCCTCTCCTCTCTCTCCAAGGGAGCAGGCTGCTCAGTTTAGCTCCAGCCCAGGAGGGCACTGTGGGCATAGCTTTCTGCCCACAGTGCCCTCTCCCCACCACAGGCACAGGCTCCCAGCAAAGGGGGCATCCTGAACATTTTGGGATGATGATGGTCCAGCCCCTCACAGAGTTTGGTTTACAGCTTTGCCTGCTAACCAAGGGCAGGAACAAACCAGCCAGACACATCGAGAACACCATCTTCTGTGTTCATGAGCAAACACGAAACACCAGGTAGGAAACCTGAGCCCAGCTCGCACATCAAAAGGCTTAAATACCAACACACCAAGCTTCATCTGACTCCATGGAAAAACTCCCCATGTACTTTTCCTGGCTCCAGGAATGTCAGAAAACAATACTAGCAAAAAAAAAGACACATCAGAAAAGAGCTGTGCCATCTGTGGTAGAAGTCAAGTGTCCCCAGTCACACCAGCTCCTGTTGGCCAAGATCTGTATCAATAAGCCTTGGGATCCTCAGCAGGTGCTTCTTGTTATCAGAGATACTAGAAATAAAGGAGCCCAGGATTTTGGTAACATATGTTAGACAAAAATAGGTGGGGGTAAAAATCCAATAGCAAGAATTAGCCTAAATAAACTTGCAAATGCTTACATGGGTAATAGCTGCCTTAAAGCCCTGAGCATGTGTTGGGCTACCTGGGCACTGAGGCAAGAGGTGCTCCAACCCCAGTGCCAAGGGAAGGCAAGGATGTGTCAGGACATGTGTTAGGGCTACCTGGGGCACCTCTGGGCTGACAAAGAGCATGTCCCCAAAGGAGAGAAAACACTCTGTGTGACAAGCTTCAGTTTTTATGGAGCTACTCTCTAATTTCGATGGCTTCCACCTTTGCTTTTGCATGGCGAACGCACAGCTTAGGCTGGGTTTGAAAGGAATGAACCACACTGGTGCAAGAAAAGCAGCAGGCATCACACAGAGAGTGTGTGCGCAACGAGAAGCCCTGCTGGAGCAAGACCATAAATATTCCACGAAGCACTTCCTAGATATCCATTTAGGAATCCTAATTATGAACAAATGTCCTTAATCTGCCCACTTCATACATCTGAGATTTAAGACAGGTTGAGTCCATGATTGTCATCGTAATTAGCACAAACAAAAGGGCCAGATGTGAGAAGCCTGGTTCTGATGTCAGGGTCTTCACAGCAACTGATCAAATATTGTATGGCTATAACTGGTTTTCATAAATAGCATATCCTCAGAAGCGATGATAACTGACTCATAAAATGCATTTTTCAGCATTTTTTTGCAAGAGCACGTGCTTTGATTGTGCACAAGTTGGACCCATCTCCCTGCAACATTACTTCAGCATTTGTGGCAAAACAACTCAGCTGTCATCAGTGGACTCACAATTGTGTAAAATTGGACTATCATAGTGATTAATTGGGCTAACTTAATCTGTACATACAAATTAAGTAACTGCACTCACAAATACCTAATTTAGCATGTGCGTGCAATAGTTTAATTTGCACATACAATCACACACTTTGGGTAAATGAGATACACAATTATGAAGAATTTTTTTCTGCCCTTGTCTGCATGTATAAATTCTCCGAAAAAAGTTCTCATTATTTATATGGAACCCAGATAAACAAACATTTCTTTTATCTACCAATATCACTTCTGTTTTCCAAACAGCTACCAGGAAAAGCTAGGTATATTTATGAACTAGAAGGCAAATTAATAAAAAGGATAAAAAGAAGAAAAAAAAATGTTACAATTAACATGTGGTTGTTTGTGGTTGAACACAATTCTAACAAACAAGAGTATTAGAATTTTGCTTGAACAAGCACTGCAAGACTCAAGCTTTAAAATAAAATTTTTAAAACTCTACAGAAAAGAGTTTTACTAGTATGAGAATAAAATATTTAGTTATTAGCACAATGTTAAGGTTTTGTTTTGAACATAAAATTAAGATGCTGAGGTTTATTCTGCCGTCAGTTCAGACCACAAGGGCGATGTAACAGCTGCCATTCAACAAGCAGCAGCAGCAGCAATATAAACTAAAGTTTGGCTTTTTGTTATCCCTGGAGCTTTTAATCAGTGGGAACTGTTCAAGAAACAACTGGATGTGACACTCAGTGCCGTGGTCTAATTGACAAGATGGTGATCAGTCAAAGGTTGGACTCGATGATCTTAGAGGTCTTTTCTGACCTAAATGACTCTGTGGTTCTGTGAAATAAGTATTAATGCCTGAACAGTGCATTAATAATTTCATACAAAATTAACCGGGAATTAGCTAAAAAAAAAAAAAAAAAAAAAAAAGGAAAATAGAAAGAAAAATTAAAAAAAAAAACAACAAACAAACAAAAATCTAATAAAAAAGCAGGGCTACAAGCAGAGCATTCACTGCACTGTAAAGGACAGACTCGGGAATATTTAGCCGGGTGCTCTGACAAAACCCATCAAATGGCTCTGGGGCGTGCGGGGTGCCAGCAGCGGCTCAGTGCGTGCTTTGGGCCAAAAGGAAAGAAAGAAAAAAAGCAACATTTCTATGTCTGTTTGTGTCTCAGCACCCACTGTCCCCCCATTATCTCCCCGTTATCTCCCTGTTATCCCCCCGTTATACCCCCGTTATCCCCCCGCCATCCCCCTGTTATCCCCCCGTAATCCCCCCGTTATCTCCCCGTTATCCCCCCGTTATCCCCCCGTTATCTCCCCGTTATCCCCCCGTTATCCCCCCGTTATCTCCCCGTTATCCCCCCGTTATCTCCCCGTTATCCCCCCGTTTTCTCCCCGTTATCTCCCCGCTGTCCCCGAGCGCGGCCGGCCCGGGCGGTTCTCGGTCTGCAGCGCCACCTGCGGGCAGTGTCGGGGAGCGCAGCTCTCGGCCCGGGTCACCGAGCGGTCACTGCCCCGCACCGCGGCACCGCCAGCCCGGACAGCGCAGCGGGACCGCCGAACCGGGCCCGACACGGCCCCGGGACCTGACAGCCCCGACACGGCCCCGGGACCTGACAGCCCCGACACGGCCCCGGGACCTGACAGCCCCGACACGGCCCCGGGACCTGACAGCCCCGACACGGCCCCGGGACCTGACAGCCCCGACTCGGCCCCGGGACCGCTCCAGCCCGGCGCACAGCCCGGGTCGGGCACTGCCGGCGCTGTCTGGCACCGAGAAGCCGCAGAGACGGGCAGCGTGGCGAGTTCAAGCTGACCAGCCTGCCAAAATGACAGAAATGTGTTTCAGGACACGTTGTGCAGCTCCCAGGAGCTGATTTTTAGGTGGCTGCGCTGATGGGGAGGTTTTTCTCCACTCCAAGGAGTCACCACGTTGATTTTTTAATGTTTGTGCAACAAACTGGCTCATTGTGGGGAAAAACCTGCCAAATTTCAGATATTCTACTATAAAAGTAGGGGTATAAGAAATAAAGCTATGACTCTGCAGCTCTGTCTCAAAACTATTTGTAGCATCAAAACCCTTTTGCGGTCTTACAATTCACGTGAGACCAAACCTCGGCCTCAGTAATAGCAGACAAAATCTCTCCTTAAATTAAACAGGGAGTTCTTTTTTCATCCTGCATAGGAGGAACTTTGGTATAACAAAAATAACTAAGTGAACAGAAAAGAGACAAATTAAGGGAAGAGTAGGGTTGGAATTAAATGGAAAAATAAAGTAAATTACATCACTGATTGAGTCAATCTGTTGATGATAAAAGCAGAAGGCATCACTGAGATCACTCTTCCTGACCTCCAAACTCATGCAGTCTTGAGGAGTTCAAGGAATTAATCCACGATTTGAGCCTAAAAGCTGTGGCTGAAGTAGATTATAACTTCCAGAAAATTATTCTGTCCTTATGCACTACAGCCTAAGAAGAATCTGCTGAAATCCTCATCCCTTTGTACAAACAGCTGATTGTCTAGCAGGTAGAATTTTCTATCCCTTCAATATAAAGTTTGTGCTCCAACTGCTTGTTAATCTAGCTCCTTGGATAAATTAACAATGAATCCCTGGCAGTTCTGCCATGGTTTGGGTAACCTCATGACCAACAAAGTGTGTGTTCTTCAGGTGTGAGCAATAAGTCTCTGTCAGAGGTCCTGCTCCTTAGCACAGAAGCACCCATCCATTCTTCAAGTGTGATTTGTGGTCTTACACGTGGCTTTAAAAGATTTCTGTGCAACTGGGCCCAAATTACGGAGTAGCAAATAGCCACCGAGAGATGTGGATCAGTGTCTTCCTGGCTGTGTGACTATTTAGTAGTCACACCTCTGGGATAGTTGCAAGCAATCCAAGAAATCAGCTTTTCCACCATGCAACTGATTAAAAAGAAAAACAAAAATCCCCAACAAACCAACAACCCAAAACAATCCCACACAAGGAATCAAAAACTGGACAGTTCAGGAGTCTGCTGTTAAATGTCACCGATAATAATATATTGTTGTTTTCAACAGTAAACTTTGAAGTGTTGTTACAGAGGGGTTGTTTTCCCATTGATATTTTGCAAACCATAAGGCACTGAAGTTGACTGACATCCCCATGGTTCACAGAATCACAGAATAATTTAGGCTGGAAAAAAACTCTGAGATCATTGAGTCCTACCTTTGACTAATCACCACCTCGTCAACTAGACCTGGGCAAGACGGTGGCAGAGTCAGGAAAAAGACCCGAGACTTTATTGGAGCACCAAATCCAGCAGTCAGACTTAATTTAATAACTCCCTACTAGATGGGCAATTTTTAATCTGTTCAACTTGCACCATATATTAATTTTTCAATATTCTTTTGGAATCATTCATTAATTTGTAGTGGGTTTACTTGCAGTAATCAAAATGTCACACTTTTTTTGCAGAAAGGTAAAAGCCATACAGAATTCTACCACTCCAGCCTTGCTACTTTTACCAAGCCAACTTGCAATCCTGTCAAAAAATCACATTAAATTTGACAAGATTTGTTTTTACAAACATATATTGAGTGGCATTAATTACGTTTTCCACCATTAATTCTTTATGAAATGAGTCTGTGCTAATCTATTTCATTATTTTCCCCAGAGAAAAAGAAGCCTGGCAATTATTTAGGTCACAAGATTGCCTTACTTACAGCCTTCTGAAAGTTCATGGTCCAAAACTTAATAAAAGCCACACTTAATTGAAGTCTCTACTTTTGTCTATTTATTAAAATCCTTTGACTATTAACATATTCCTCATTTCCTAAAGGGTAGAGGCCCAATGACTGCCTCATACCTTTTTCCTTTCCTTACCCTCTTATCTGTACCCAGATAAGATCTCTGGTCCCTTTGGAGTGATTTTGGATTGTGCCTTTTACCAGGTAACTAGAAGGATTCATTTGGAAAGTCAGTCGATAGAACTGCTCTTTGCTTTTAATGCTAATTTCAGTGCTACAAACTTTCTCCTAATTTGCCCAGGGACACAGCAGATATCTCCAAGAGCCTCATGCCTCATTCTACCTCTTAGTAATGTTGGAATGATATATTTTAGGAGCATTATGAGAACTAATTAGCAAATCTTTGCAAAACTGTGAGGCAAGTGCATATTCTCTTCACGCAGCCTATTTCCCTGCAACGCGCACTGTCGCGGTAGAAGCCAGGATTCCTCCGTGGCACCCGAAGAGGATGTGTTGGAGGCAGTGGATCAATTACTTGCTACAATTCCAAAGCCCTAAGGCTCCTTGGACAGCTCCCATAGTGGCAGCTCTGACTGCAAGCAGAGCTCAGTGCCCAGGGACACAGCAGCAGCAGGGCTGATATTCTGCTTCGTGGCAGGAGCAGTGGTAATGACAGTGACAGTGACAGTGACAGCACCCAGGCAGTGCTCACACAGCCTGGCAGCTGACTTCAAAGGGACACACCCTACCCTGTGCTCCTGCACACTTGGTGCTAATGGTCATGTTCAACCCCAGGACTGAGAGCTTTCTACCTGCTAACTGTGAGAGAAAAAGGGGTTTTAACCACAGCAAACTTCTTATCCATCACCCGCCTTTCCTTCAGCTTCCCGTGCTATCCAAACCTGCTCTCCTCAAAACACCGTGAAGCCAGATTTTGCTCATGTAAAAGGCATTAGACAGACTTCTGAGTAGTTCTCAATTATAATTCCAGGGATGATTTACCTGATTTTTAGGGCAAATGAACAAATTGCACTTTGCTTTCCAATACTGTAATACTTAGTCTGCTCTTGATTGAATGCAGGATGCGCAGTTACATTAAGAATTAATACCTAGTTTTAATATGTTTTCAGTGTCCTCTGCAAGACTACTTTTTCCTTTGGCAACCTCAATTCCTATAAAACCCAGACACATGCTCTTTTCACAGCAGCAATCTTTCCTCGAAAATACAAAATGCTATTTCTTCTGAGATTGCATGTTAGCTAAAGGAAATGTGCTATGCACCAGGGGATTGATTAAAGGGAAGTCTAAAAATAAATGGGGGAGAGGGAGAAGAGAGGTCCTTTTCCTTATTTATTTATTTTTTATAAATTATTATTCCTTAGAAAAAATCAGACTCCATGCATCCAGCTGAAAACCTGATTGGAAACAGAAATTCCAGCTCCAGAAGTATTTTGTGATGACTCATAAGAACAATAGTTTAGTGCCTATTGCTTCCAGTTCCCTTCTAATGGCCAGTTTTCACATGTGGACCACCAGGATTTGGTTCAAAGTTGCCGTCTTTTGGGAGTATTTTCATTATTGGCAAGGCATTCCCTAGCTCCACATCCACAAACTGAATCAAGAGAAGTGGGAAGTAGAATAAATTGCTATATGGGGAAAAGCAGATTGAGTGCTCCTGACATGCTAAAGGAATAAAAAATCAGCTCTCTGGAAATGTTTGATATATCAGTGAGAAATCCCTGTCTTGGGATGGACTCTGTAGGAGAGGGAATTAAATATCATATCCAAAAAAACAAATCAAAACCCCACTATAATGCATTTATTACTTGAATCTCATTTTGACAGTCAGTTTCTTGATTTGCAGGAAGCTGACTCACAAAAATTAATCTCCTGACGTTGGCAATGACACAGATGCACCTAAATCTCCTTCCTTCTTACCTAGCTCAGCTACTGAAAGGAGACCCTGGAGGACAACAAAGTCACAGCAGCCCAAACAAGAGCTCTCACAAGCATCATCTGGAGCACTTCTGGACGGTGACTCTGGATTTTGTGGGCCTGTGGTTTTGGGTAGTGTAAAATATTCTTTGTAAATGGGTCTTTGGTAAAAACAAAACAAAATAACATTGATTTGAAAAAAGAAAAAAGAAAAAAAAAAAAGACCCAGAACCAAACTTTCATAAAATCAGTTTAGATAGCAGATTTAAAATCAACCATAATAGAAAGTATTGTTAACGTTTGCTGTCAGCTGTAGGGATCTCACTACATCATCTCATTTCAGAAGGTAAAGAGACATGACTGACTTCTCCATCTCGCTTGGTGGTCACTAAGTGACCCCACAAACCAGGCAAAGTCTCTGACTTCGCCTCTGATTGCTTTTGTTTTCTTGGCCATACAGTCTACGATGCTAATTCAAACCCAGTATTTCCTTACTCATTTAGCGATGAGAGAGGGGAACATTTGCCCACCTGCTCTGAGCACAGGGAGGTTTCTACACCACACAGCCATTACCCATCCAGCTTTCCCTGCAGAAAATGCTAAAACACCATATGCTGCATCTTTATTGGAAAGATAATGAGCGGAGACAGCAGCACCAGAGCTGGTGGGAGAGCCTTGGAGCAGCTCACGCCAGGGGAGCGGCTCTGCCCAAGAGCCCCTTCGCAGCCTGGGATCTGTGTGCTGGCACCTGGGGGATGCTGAGCCCCAGCACCAATCCCCACGGGGACTCTGGGCACGTGGGCCCCTCTCCTCCAAGTGAGGGGACACCTCACAAGCCTCTGTCTCATGGAGAACTCACTCACGTGAGGAACTGAAGCGCTGCAAGAACCTTCCTTTGGAACAGCAGCTTCCAAATGGGAGGTTGATGATTTGGAGACAAATAGTCCCCCTGACATATCCTTCAGTTAATTATACATTTTTTTCCTATATAATGTAGTCTGAACCTGTGCAAGATCTGTGACTAAGTTGTTACTGCTTGGCTCCTCCCTTGCCACTTGAAATCATGTGAAATTTGGGATTTTATCACAGTATTGCTGGGTTCTGACAACAGACCCACAATTATTATTTCCATTTGGGGTATTTCACTCCTTTTGTTGTGTGAAGTTTGTTACAACTTTTTATTACTTTTACAAAATGTCTTGCCTAATGAAGAACAATTCTTACGTATTTCATGCCATTAAGTTAACCATGCAAAAAACATTTACATATGTCTGGCAAGAAAGTTTTGTGAAGAGATTCCAGCTAAGTCCTTAGAGTTAAAAGAACTTCGTGTGTAATAAAGTCCTCAAAAATATTAAAAATCATATTTAAAGCATTCTCATAAAATGTGTATTGAGAAAAGACAAGTTAATTCTCAAAGGCTCCATTATTGAAGCAAAAATTAATATTTGTACTGTTTCTAAATTGGAATAAAATTGCAAGGATGCAAACACTATCCTATATCATAATCTATAAACCAGTCACAAATGTTAAATCAACTGTAAAAATGATTTAAAATCTACATGACTAATTTTATTAAACTGATTTAAAATCACATTTGTGGTACCTTCATTTATTAACTGTATTTCAGACAACACTGTGTCTATAATGGATTTGCATGAATACAGAGATATATAGAGAAGAAACTGTCTGTTAAAAGGGACAAGACCTTTCCTCCACTGTGCATGTTTTCTTAGCACATGCTTGTGGTAAACAGAAATATACAAATTAAAGATGCAGAGGCCTTGTTAGGTTCTGCAGCCAATTCTCTGCAATTTTATGGTTGTTCTTTTCACAGTTTGCTTATTCATAACACAATGATTTTTGTTCTTTGTTCTAAGCTTAGAAAGCACTTCACAAATATTAATTAATAGCTGTAAAACTGTAGCCATTTCTAGTATCATTCTGGCTTTTTGCAGATGGGAGAATTGTGGGCATTTAGCTCTAGCACAGATCCAACTAAATCAACAAAGCTATTTCTGGTTTATTTTGGTGAAGCCAATTAGAATCAGCAGCTGAACTGGAGACAGATAAGAAAGGGTTATATGAAAATTTTAGGGAGCTCACAAGCTGTTGCTGGATTTCCAATTATTATTTCCACGGGAGTTAATCCCATTGTGTTCCCCTCTAAGGGCACCCAGCCCTGGGATCACACAAGGCTCTGATGCTGTCCATCATCACCCCAGGGTGATGCTGAGCCCCTGGCATGACAGGGAGGCTGATTTTGGGCACCCCCATGGTGCCAGGTCTCCTGGCTGTGTCTGTCCTGCCCAGGAGCTGCTGCTGTCTCCTCTGGCTGGTGGCACCAGGAGTGACATTGCTCCCTGAGTAGTGCTGGTGGCAGAGAGACTCTGCTGCTGCTGCCACCCAAAATCACTGCAACTTCTCTAAGTGTTTATTACAGAAAGAGGTGCAAAGTATTCTCATTCTTCTTTCCAAACATCACAAATTACGATTCCCTGGGAGTTAGGAAAATCAAAATGCCAAACTCTCTGCAGGGTAAGCAGGGAGTGTTGGGCAGGAATGCCTCATCTTGGGGGGTTGGCTCCAGCCTGGGTGGGGACCCCACCAGCCCCAGCTGGCCCCAAGCAGATGGCGAGGGGCCCCAAGGGGAGCAGTGGGTGTTGGTTGAGGTTCAGGGCTGTGTCCCTCAGCTGGATCCTGGGCACCAGGGCAAACCTTTCCCCTTAGCTCTGCCCTTTCCATCCTCCATGAACGGCCTTTGCTGTGAACCCTTCTGGAAGGGCACACACTCGCTCAAAGGTACAAACCACCTTCAACAAAACAAATTTTCTAGAGTTTCGGCTGAATAAACCTATTCAAGTGAAATTATGCTGGACCTGTCTGTGCCCTACAGGAGGACAAAAAGCCCAGTGTCACATCTGACTTCTTAAATCTGCAGATTTCAGCAATCGTTTGTTTCAAGCGTTATCTCCTCACCAGCACATACTGACCTTAGACATAAGGAACAATCAGCAGGATTCATGCAGATAAATATTCCAATGCACTTTATCTTAGAGAAGCTGCAAACACGTTTGCAAGACAGACACAGTTACTGCTCCTTCAAGACTCCATATGACCTTTAACATCATTTTCCACAAAAGTTAATTTCTGTGATTAATGCAATATACTAAAACCCATAAATCTCATCATTTGAAGGATTCAAATTAGGAATTATTGACAGCTGATAGAACAGAAGTGCAGAGATGAGGCAGATTTTCTCATCTGTCCATCTAAATGTTGGAATATGTATTGATTAAAATATGACATGGTATAGAACCCACCATAAATCTAAAATCTATTAGATTAACAGAGGCATTCAATTAACATAAAATGACAGCCTAAGAAAAAAGCCATGAATGGGGATCTATCTCAGTTTGTAATATTTTAACCCACCTATCTGGGCAAGTTTTGAGATAAACAGAGATGTGTGCCTGGTTTCACCTTGACTCAGAACCTGCAGGTATAACCTGTACCCTCAGGTGAATGGAAGCCCTTGTGTTCTGGCTTTCCAATTGAAAATACTTATTGGAGCTGAGCATAAAGTACAAAATTGTATCTATTACAATAATGCCACCATTTTTAAAAATTACCAAAAAGGTCTTTGCTGTGCACGAATCTCCTGGACCTTGAAAGTCCCTTCTATTTGAAGTTACTTCAATTATCCCTTCCATCAAAAAGCTGAAATACTGCTAAATGTAGCAAGGGCATTAGCTGAGGAATGAACTTGCAGGTAGAAACCATGAAAACAACACACACACACACATACACACATAAAGCAGAAGTGTCCTTCTGTGAGCAGTGACCCCAAGTAACTCTCAACCCTTACATGTGTTACTCAGCAAAGTCCAGCTGCAGAAACATCTGGACTCTACAACTGCAGATTTTATCCCACTGGGTCCATAAAAATCTTGTAAGGAAGTACAAAATTTCCTAACACCTAGGCCAAAGTAGGCTGCCTAAAGCACCCAGAAGAGATATCTTGAAAGAAATAAATACATAAATTTGAGCTTTCAATTCCCTACTTAAACTAAAGTCAGTGAAGCAGCATGGAAACAAATGCCATATGAATGTTCTGATGTTAGAGACACAGAGGAGGCTCAACATACCTCACACCATGTTGCCAAATGGATTTCATTTGCACAAGCTCTGAATGGCACAAAAACCCATCTCAGTGGTGAGGAGCACATTTCTTTAATGTGCAATGAGTCCAGGACTGGGAAGCCTTGCACTGACTAGGCATGGAAATGTGAGGGGAGCACTGGGATTTGGATCAGAATATCACAGGAGGTTCAGGTTTGCTTCCCACAAGCACTGCTCCTTTGTGATATCATTCTATTTCAGGTGGACTTAAAAATGTTCACGCTTCAGTCATTCTCTCAGACTTTTTGTAGGTCTGGGAAACCCTACCCACATTACCAGATATTACCTAAATTCCTTGTTTTCATGCCCTGGCTTGGAGCACTTGGAGCAGGAAGGCACATTCCTCTTCCTGTGCAGGCTCAAGGGCTCCCTGGAGCTGCAGAGAGCCTGAAATGACTCCCAGTGCCCTGTCCAGGCTGCTCCCTGCGGCAGTGGCATTCCCCACACGGCTGCAGTTCAGCTGCCTGCGCCCGTCTGTTCTTTTCTCCTTCTGGCCAACTCACCCTACCCCAGCCACCTTTTGCCAGCCTTATTCTTCCCAGTGATCAATAATTACCTTTCTCTGCTCCCACTGATGGCTTCTGGAAGGGGCAGCCTTATGTCGCTGCAGCAATTGAAACCATAATCTGTGCTCTAATGAGCATTTGTCCAGGGTTCACCACGGCAAATGGGAAAGTGTTAACCCAAAATCCCTGCAGAAGTTGACAGGGAAAGGTTGGCTGGCTGGAGCTATACACAAGTGGTGAATTCTCCCAAGAACAAAATTATTATGTATTATTAGTCTGCATATTATGTTCACATTTTAAAAGATACTAATTTTCTCTCTTTCTCTCCTTTTCTCCAAAGTACCACTATTTAGGACTATAGATTCATAATTGCTCAGGAAAGCCATTGTCTGTGTGCTCTTAATATGTCCATTATATTTAATCTATCCTCAAGCCTCTATTCAAATGCAATTTGTTAATATTTTTATTATAAAATTTTGTCTTTTCTGTGAAGCTAACTTTCATATTACATTTTCCCCTGAAAGAGAAATTCAAGCTCTCAACAAAGAATGTTGCAAACCAGCAGTATGTGAAACCAGCAAGCTCAAAACATATTAAAAAAAAAAAAGATTTTTTACATCTTCAAATTATTTATATTGTTTACTTTCAGTAATTATCAATAGTTGATTGAAAAATTGCTGTTATGAACCGAAAAAGCAGGTTTTTTGTTCTAAAAAAACATGTAGGATTTCAAAAATTCTTTCAACACTAATCCCAGTTTTTTCACACTCAGCAACTCAACCTAACTGGTTCTCTCTGCCACAATCAGCAGAAGAAAAAAGATTGTTTAAAGGACTGGGATTTCAGATGAAAAAACAAGGTTGTTGAAAATTCTCTAATCAATTCTACTGAATGAAATCAAGAGGAAGGAGTGAAAAGCCTTCCTTGGAGCAGGTCTTTGTGAGCAGCAAGCTACAGATGTGCCAGGAGAGCTCCTGATGCAGCGAGATTGCCAGCCTTGTCCAGACACAGCTGCTCCAGCCTCTACAGACAAGATCTGTTCAAGTGCCCAGACTTCTGCACATTTTCATAAATCAAACTAAACCCACCCAGTCGGGTTTTTTCTTACATTCTTATGCTTACAGGAGGCCAAGAACCAAGTATGTTCATAATTGGTAAAAATGGAATTTTAATAACTATGGCTTCACCCCCAGAAAACACCCAATATTTAGTCCTGTTGAAGGTACGAAGTTATATTGTGGTGAGTCAACTAAGCAAAATAACTGCAGCAAATTGAATAAACGAGTAAGCAAAAATGTCTCACAAACAAATAATTTACTAAAAATACACCACCCTTTTGGACTGAATGTTTTCTGTGCAAGCACAACGGATGGCAGGCTGAAATAAAAAGTGAACGTGATCCGTTCACAGGGATTTTGTCAGCAGAGCCGTGCTGGGGTCACACTGACCCTCTGTGCACAGCCAGCTGAAAACTCAGGAGCGCTTTCTCCTTTGGAGGGAGACAGAGGCAAAAGTGGGATCCTAACAGGTTTGCTGCAATGCCTGCTAGCAGCTGGGATGCTCTCTGCTCTTGTGCCTCCTCACAGGGATGAGAGCCCCTGGCAGGAGCAGCGCCCCAGCAGCCCCAGAGCCCTCCATCCAACCCTGCACCAAGTTAAAATGCACATAATCCTCACACTGTACTGACATCAGAGCTCAAGGAACACACACATCCAGTGTGTAAATACCACTTTATGCCGCATGGAAATGGATCTTTACTTCTCACCTGGAAGGATCTGCTAAGAGCTGCAGTAATTGGGAGGAAAAAAATGAATGGGGAATCACCATGAGGTACTGTATTCTCATGGCTTTAAAAGTGCTATTTGTAGCTTTGAATGTAGCACCCCTTTGGTGTTAGGGGTGGTTAAAATAGGACAGGACCTTTGCAGCAAAGGTGGCAGGAATCCATTCCTTTACCCTATGAAGTGAAGAAATACCAGTGACAAAGTTACTGTGCAGCACTGACGCTGTGGCTCTGAGCTTCCGTGAAGAATCACATGAATCTGGAGCACCATCTTGCACATCACTGATCCACCCGAGTCTTAAACACACAACCTGTTGGAAGCCAGAGATACATCAGGAGTAAGATGCTCTTTTCCTCTTGCTGCCTACAAGAAAATAGCATTACCATCCCCATCTACAGCAGCACTTGGTGTGGACTGTGCCTACCTGGGTTGCAGGAGCTCAGGTTTCACTGCTCCCCACCTCATATGGGAGCAGATACACAAAGAACACCTGCTGGGGAAGGAAAACCTGGTGTAGTAAGAACGTGGCTTTGGCTGATTTCTTTAACAACAAAAAGAGAGCTGAGCATGAAGCACAAACAAAACCCTTCAGACCAGCAGTGCTGCAGAAGGCCCAGCTGTCTGGTGAGGTGCTCTTTGGCACTCTAAACAGAGGGACTCCTGCCACCCCCGGGTGGTGGCCACAGAACTGGCCCCAGCTCCAAGGGCTGAGTCCCAACAGCTCTGGGAAAGGGAATCAAAGAAAATCTGTGGGTTTGTAATCCTGTGAAGGATGGATTTTGTGCCTGGCACCATATGACTCCTCTAGAAACATATAGCACAATCCCTTCAAGGTGAGAGGGCAAGCAAGGTGACCAGGGAGGGGAAAATAAATGACTTGTAGCAGCAGGGACTGCAGAACACCAGAAAGCACGCTCAGGGGGGAAAGGGGGATGCCAAGGAAAAGAACTGCCTGTCTGAGGCAGCTCTGGGTTTACAAAGACCACCTGAAGCTGAGCTGGCAGGTGCACAGGGATGAGCTCAGCTCTTGACAGAAAGATGAGACATCATACTTTGTGTATAATTCCAACTGCAGTAACTTACATCAGTATTGAATTTAATTTGAATAATGTTAACAGTCTCTCAAACCCTTCAGAAGAGAAGTAGTTTAATGTCTGCAACATACACTAATGCTGGAAGAAAAATGATATGCTATTGTGTGTTCAGACATCCATAGTATTTGCTATTTGTTTGGAGTTTTATGAACTTGGGAAGACAGATGGAAATTTTTTTGTTAGAGCAATGCAAATGATAGCAACATTACTGGATGCCTTGTAGGAAGTCTCAGTGTGATAGCAAAGCCTCTAGATGTGAAATGTAAATTGAAATTAAGCTTTTCCACTGAAGAAACACAAACTAGATTGGGTCTGTTTTAGGAAAAAAAAAAAAAAATCAGCAGCTTTCCCAGTTGACTGAGGGCACACTTCATCACAACACTATCTTAATGCAATGGTCATGTTCTTGACCCCAAAGAGAGAACCCTGAGTGCCACATGTCCCACCACCGCTGCCCAGGAGCTGCCACACTGTGAGGGCAAGAAGTGTTTTATCGGTTCTTTAAGTGCAAAGTGTGGGCATTGTCAAGACAAATCATTCTTCGCCCAGCTCTTCATAAATCACTTGTGACAAAAAAGCCTGCAGCCCTTAGATTTAGGGGTGCAGCTGGCATGAGGAGATGGCTGCTCAGCCTGGTGGGAGCTGAGGGAAGCTGTTTCTGTGTTCCTGAGCGATGTCCCGTCTCGGCCCCGGTGTGAGACAGCCGTGCCCGGCTGCGGGAGCGGGCTCTGCCGCCACGGCCACGGCCCTGCAGCAGCCGGAGCGGAGCCCCGAGCAGGGCACAGCCAAAAAGGAAAAAAAAAAAAAAAAAAAAAAAAAAATAGTAAAAAGGAGTTCGTCCTCCTTGTTCGTGGGTTGTGAGCTCCCTCTTGTGGCTCTCTCAAAATTTCCACCTGTTTCCCAGCTCCCTGAAGCGATGTCGAGCTGGACGGGCAGCCACTGAGCTAATTCCTCACACAGCCCCAGAACAGCCGCCTTTCATCCCAGTAACTTGCTGCTTTACGTCTCAGGTTCTATTAAAATTTCAGATACAATAAATGTACGTTCTCTGCGCACACGGGGAGCCCACAGCACTCAAACGAAAGGCAGCAGCTGAAGCATTGCCCGGTGCAGGAGCCTAGGCCTAGCCCTTGGCCTGCCCTGCTGCACAGCACGCAGCAGCCAGCTCTCTTGGCTGCTGAGGGGTCCCTGCTATCCCCTCAGCTCCTGGATGTCCACAGGGGACCACTCATCTGTTCTTCCAAATTCAGGTAGGTGGTGGCATCACTGAGCACCACAGCCCTCCCTCGTTTCTGGGCTGCCCCCAGGCTGAACCAGCAGCCTGGCAAGGACCTCATCCCTCCCTGACCTGTCCCACCCAGCTCTGAAATCAGAGTCCTGCAGCTGATCAGGAAACATTTGCATTACACCACTCCCAGGCCCCGTGTTTTCCCCAGTTATCCAGTTTTCTTTCTGAAGTATCCAGGTAGGCAACTTCTCAGGGAGAGGAAACAGAACTTTTGTAGATGGTTTCTCACTAGCCCCTTATAACCTGGAGGAGCCTTGCTGTGCCTGTTTGCTGCTACCCCAAAGTGACCACTCAGTCCTCGTGCTGCAGGAATCCTGATGCTTCAGCAGCTTCCCCAGTCCTGACCCCTGACTCCCCCGAGCAGCAGCTCAGCCCACTGGCAGCATACACTTTTACATCTACCACAATGGCTACAGAAGGGTTTTTGGGACAAAGAAAGAGATAAAAAAGCCTGGCTGAAGGACAGGTGGCCCTATAATATTTTATTTTTACACAGGTGCATTGTTTACCTCCATAAGAAGTCAAAAGGTTTGTTTCTGGTATTTTGCAGCAAAAGAAGAAAACCTTCACCAGGAACACAGGGACAGGACTTATCTGTGGTTCAACTAAAACTAGGTCCTGTCATATCACTTTCATTTTGAGTAAAACCAGAAAAGTTTCACCAAGAAAGGGAGGGAAACAGAGCTACGATATCCATAAAACACCTTACAACACCCACTTCCAATAAAACTGATCAACATGGAGCATTTGAAAGTGATCAGATGTCAAGGCATTAAATACATATATAAACAGCTCTGTACTGAATGTTTGGCAGGTTTGAACCCCAATATCATGGAAAGGGTCCTCTCTTGAATGTACCCTCCTAGGAACTGCTTCATATGAAGATGAGAGAAGTGTAAAATGCAGAAGAGTGGAAATGTTGTAAGACATGCTGCAGAAATTAGCTCTTGTTTGACAAGTGATTATGTTTCTTTTACAAAAACTAAATCAAAAAAGCCTTCACACTACAATCTACAGCTGAGTTTCTTCAAATGCTTGTTGGATGTCACTCCAAAAGCATATAAGCCTTACAAAACATAGATATGTAATTCTTTATTCAGACACAGAACTATTGCTAAATAAGAAAAGATGGATGAGTGGCTGCAAAGAATGTGTGTCTTTCAAAGGGAAAGCTACCAGGCTAAGCAGCTCAGTACATCTGAAATCATGGGAGCCATACAAAAGTCTGAGAGTAAGTGCAGTTTCTATGAAAACCTCTGATATTCTGCAACTAGAATATTATGTGCCCTTTTTTCCACATCCATCCTGACCACAAAGTGCACGTGACATGACTTTGCGTGCATCATATGAGTTAAGGGCACATTAGCATTCCAAGACCTCTGCCTTGTAATGAAAAGAGGGAATCAAAACATTCAAGCTACACAAGAAAGAAAACTTATAAAACTGCCATCTCATGAATGTAATTTATTTGTTTGGAAAGACAAAGGATGAAACATTCCCACAGACTCACAAAGTCTCCACAACCACAGGGCAGGGAAGCACATGAATATGCCAGGAAAGAAGTTTTCAATCCCTGGTGCCTCAGCTAACAAAGGGGAAGGAAACTTCTCAACCAATTGTGTTCTTCCCATTCCAAATTTCAGGACCTATGAGAAACCCAGAGATATATTCACAAGATTTCCTCTAATAGACAGAAGACCTCAGATAGCCTTCAATCAGTTTTATCCAGTTTTGATCATATTTTTCCATTTAATTTCTTTACAGAGAAAGAACATTTAGTACTTATATATTTCTTGGGCTAACTTTTCCTGTGTTAAAGCTGAAGATTCCCTCACTCAATGTTTTATTTGCAAGCCCTTGAGAGGAGATGTGAAGCTTGTAAGCAATGCCACAGGCCTAAATATCCAGTAAGCGTGGCCCTTAGGCAGGTCATTGCACTGCCAAACACTACAGGTCCACATTTAGGAATAGGATGCCAACTGTGGGTGACTCATGTCTCATGGAACTGAAAAAATGGAGGATGAATTAAAAGATAATAACTGCCATTGATGCCCAAATGATCACCACAGCCAAATGATTTTATGTCACTCTTCTCTTACCTACTAAAGCCCTGCTTTGAATGAGGTTGCAGCTCCACAAAGGGTCACAAGTGACGTGCTTCTTCAAATGTGGATTTAAAAAGTCAGAACTGAAGCAAAGCTGCCCAGATAGCTGGATGTGTACACAAGTCCTGAACATACAGTGTCACAAATGAGGACATCTCCCTCAGTAAGGCATCTGAACAAACAGCAGGAGGAAAAGCTGATCATTGATACAGAAATCAGTTTGAGTTTTGGGGAAACACCTCACAGAAGTAGCTCCTGATTTTCCAACCAGTCCAACTGAATTGCTTTCTACACTAGTAGAGAAACTGTGGGACATGAGTACAGACAGGGAGCAGGTCTGAGGTGTGTTGTACCTGTAGCATTTGGGAACCTCCATCTGTAGACCACAGGATCAGTTTTGGTGAATTTGGAAAAGACTTCCAAGATCATCAAGTCCATCCTATGACTGAACACCACCGTGTCAACCAGACCATGGTAATGGGTGCCACATCCAATCTTAAACACCTGCAGGGCCAGTGATTCCCCCACCTCCCTGGGCATCCCATTCCAAGGCATAGCTTTTCTGTGAAGAAACGCCTCCTAATGCCTAACCCAGACCTCCCCTGGACTATGCCCTATGTCCTATCACTAATTGTTTGGAAAAGAGGCCAACCCCATCTGGCTACAGCCTCCTTTCAGGTTGTTTTAGAGAATGGGCAGGGGGGACTGTGCTGACAGCAGAGAGAGGAACCTATAACAGCTAGGATACAGTGAAAGTGTCACCAAGCTGCTCCCACCCATGACTGGACACCCAAACTGGCACATAAACATGTACTTATTGTCTCTTGAGATAATGTGATTGCAGAATAACCTATCTGAATACAGCATGCAGCCATCCTAAGAGCTTGAGAAAATGGCTTCTAAATACAGACAATCTAGAAATACTTCAACTTTTTTAAAATTAATCTCTTTTGCCTCATCTTTCTTCAAAAACTGGTTACCATAAACAGGCAAAATTAAGTTTAATGAAAAGTGATCTCACTAACAGGAAGCTCCAGCATGGTCATGGCTATGACTGGGTCACCTCTTGCCCAGGGTAGCAGTAAATCCTTGCAGAAAACCATTTTTTGCAAGGAGATTTTTTTAAGAACAGGCCGCTTCAAAGAGGGGAATCAAATGCTGCATCCATTAGGGATGGGTCATAGAGTGAGCAAAGGCAGAATGGAGAGACTCTTCTTTCACTGAACTGGTGGGAATACATAGCCAAGATGTGTGTTGCTCTCTTCTCAGCAGAGCAGCAAGTTCAGACTGGGCCTCCTACATCCTGGATAAGTTTTCTAACTGCTCAACCAGCAGATAAAAGGGCTGTCATCTCCTTTTCTGCTCTTCTGACAGTCTGGCCCGCTTTTGTGCTTTGCTTTTTTTCCTTGTTTCCCCCCCTCCCTAAAATTACCTCATTTCACACAAAGCACAGCACTTTCTATGCTTCATACTATTAAGCAAACTAGAAAAATAGGTACTTTTTGGTTGAGATTGATTTTTTTCTTTGCTTTTTTTTCTGCAAGACAGCCAAACCAAAAAGTCAATTGTTAGCACAGTCATAATAGGGACAGCAGCCTGCACTCAGCATTGTCAATTAGAGAGCTGAGTGGGCCAATACCACATCCCCAGATTCAATTCCCACTTCCAAATTTGGTGAAAGAAGAGATCCATAACGACAGGGAACCCTGGATCCACAGACCTGTAAAAATCCTGTTGCCTCTAAATTCGATCTCAGCTTCACGGCTCAGGTCCCAGCCGAGTGCCTGCCCACATTTGCTACATGAACTTTTGCTCCCTCCCCAACTTGATTAAGAGCAAAGAAAGTAACAGATGGATCCATGCTGTTCCTTTGTAGCTGGGAGATTAATGTTTGCATTGCATCAGGCTGCTCGCGGCACACCAGGGAACGCCGCCTTGTCCCTGCCGCTGGCACCTGCGCCCGCTGCCTGCGATCCGTGCCCGAGGCAGACGGCCTATGTGAGGGAATGCAGGCGCTGTTTTCTTTGGCCTTTAAATATCCCCATGCTCCGGGAGCGTGACACGGTGTGAAAATGGCCGTGCCTCGAATGGCGAGCTTGGCTGTGCTTTGCCGCTCGCCGATGGCGGCTCAGGCTCAGGCTCAGGCTCTGCTGTGCATCACTGCTAAAAGGCTGTTGTCACCTGTCCTAGGGAAGGGCGTGAGTAAACAGACATGGGGGCCTCTCCCCAGTGTGCTGAGCCCGTGGGTCGCATCAACAGCAAGCCAGGATGTGCTCCAAACCTGCACCAGTAGAGCTAGAGGTCAGCTCCTGCCACTTGTCAAGGGAAAAAAGGAGGTTCAGGCCAGCTCTGCGTTGGGCACAGGCAGCTCACCCCCACAGCCACCCTCCCCAGGCAGCAGACAGGAGCTGTGTCCCCACATTCCACGCTCGGGGGCCGACAAAGCAGTGGCACAATATCGGGGGTGATGAAAGGAGGTGGTTTTGTCTGTGCCATCAGGATTAAATGCTGTGGGTGCCAAGCTGCAGGAGCCTGTAAAGCCTCAGGCCCTGGCCCTCCGGGATCCAGGCTGAATAGGGCTTTGAGTAACTTACAACTTAAAAACTCAGACAAAAAACTAAAGACAAATCGAAGCCAATATTTACTCAGAAGGTTGTGTTATTCCCTGTAGCTTTCACTGATTTACCCAACAGTTAGAGCTTTCCTTCCCCAGTGCAAAAGGCACTGTTCTCCCCTGGGTATTATGACAGGTTTTTGCACTGTGTTCTGGATCTCCAGCTGATTAAAGACAAATGTATTCAGAGAAGTCTCATCCTGGCTGAGCCAGGCCAGTCATGATGGGCTGGGAGACTGCACACGGGGGTGACACTAGGGTGACACCAGGGAGGGCATTGGACAGGCTCAGGGGATGTGAGGCTTGAAGAAGAGTTCACCACAAACACTTATTTAATCTTTTCTCTGTGAAAGAGAGCAGACTTTACATGATTTACTGAGAAATCTGTGAATTTTAATAACCACTCCCATTTATCAGGACATCTATCGTACTGTATCTTTTGCAGCTGTTTAAAAACAGTGCTTTCAAATCAGTTTCACCATAGACTTAAAAAAAAACCTAAAACAAAATCAAAAACCAAAAACCAGCCATATGCCTACTTGACCTAGGATACATAAACCTGTTGTTCAGTCCACAGGAGGGATTACAGCATTACTTTTTAGTAAGTTGCTTTTCATATGGAAATTTCTTTTCACAGTAAAGCTCTGTATTTAATGGCATCAACATAAAAAACATCCCTATTTTTAGTTCCCTGATCGTGGACATATAGATTTTTATAGTGTCTGCAAGCATACATTAACGTTAATTTCCCCATTCTCCTTTGTACTTTGTTAATGTCACAATCTGCTGTAAAACCTTGCCAAGTTTCTTAACTGTCATGTTAATTTCGAGACCCAGTCTGCACTCTCTGACATTTCAGGACAGAACATGGCAGTAAAAATAGATTAAAACAGCTTATAAGTATTATAAAATCTAGAACTTTACAGATGGTGGAATTATATCTCCTGAATGGAAATTTTAGCAACTCAGAACACAATAATATTAGAATAGCCTATTGATTTCTAAGACAAATATTTTCAGAAGTAAGGTAATGGCGTCTGAATAGTGGGTAAAGCCCACAAAAATGTAGGAAAGTTGAATGGTTTTTTTCTTTCTTTTTTAAAGCATCACTGTGAATGTGCATATCGTGTTGGTGCTAGTATTAAGTTTCAAAGCTTTTCTGTGCCATATAAATAAAGGACATAATAAGATCTTGATTTTATTCATGGTTAGTTCAAAGTTCACACAAATTATTTCACACAGGGGATTTGTCTGAGGGTTTTGGCATTATAGAAATGCATTAATGTACTTTAGATATTAAATGACAATGCCACATGGTAAGAAATTTGCACGAATGAACAGGAAATTAGACACTGTTTCTTTTTTTTTAACTGATTGCTAAAGAATGCGCTGTTTGAACATGGACTATCCATTTCAAAGGGAAGCTTTTGCTGATTTCAGGAAGTTTAAAATCAGCTAATCAGAAAGTAATACAAAGTTAGAGTTAAATATTTTTTTTAAAGGAAACTGTTTCTTTAAAAAAAATCCTTTCCCCTTTTCTTTAAGGAGTACTTATTATTTCCATCATCCTTGTTGAGTTGTTGATGAATAGCTCACATCGTTTGCCAAGCTCCACCCTCTGTCTTTTTTCTAAACCCTTTACTCATTATTTGCTCAGTCTTTTTCCCACAGCCTAGACAGCCTGTCAAGGCAGCTTAAATAAAACACTGTATTAACATTAGGAAATGGCATTCAGTTCCCAATTGATCTCCTAATACTTTATGTTGAAATGATAATTGGTACAGTCTTCATTGAAAAAAAAGAGAGAAAAACTACTTTTCAGTCACCACAAGGTATTATCTTAGCTAATGTATTCACAACCAAACAGATACATTTTTAAAATCTCCCCATCTGCTGGAGACTGCAGTTCACAATTCTTTTCAGCTGACATAATCCAGATTGATTCGTTCAGCAGATAAAATTCAGGCCACTTCTGCCCTTTATAGGAGCAACATAATACCAGTCTTTATTCAGTAACAATGTAACATAATGGGATCGGAATGTGCAAAATGACTGTTCTTAAATTACTGTGACACACAAGGGTCCAACACAAGCTGTGGTTTAATGTAAAAAATCATTAGGCACAGATTACTAAAGTGGTCCTGCATTAACAAGGTCAAACTGAGACGGTTTATGATATTTTTCACAAAGCAAAAAAAAAAAAAAAAAAAAATGTTTGCTAATATCTAGATTATGAATGCATTTTTAAGAGGGGAAAAATCTGCAGGTTTTTGAGGTTTTTTTTCCCATGAAGAAAGCACTGTTTATTCAATAATGAGTGCAACAGTTAAGGATTCTATAAAGACCTTTTCTGCAGAGCCAAGTTAATCTATTACACACTGAAGCGCACACACAAAAAATCTAAATATCAAAAGGTTGTCAAGAGAGTTGCCAGAAACGAATATTTTTGTGCACTGCTATATCAAACAAATTTTGAAGACAGTAGGATTATTATTAACCCATTATAGCACTTTTCTTTTTGATGTAGCCAGACACCACTAGAAGGAATTGAGCAAGGTTCCACACCACTGCAGGGGTTTTGCATCTTTGAAAATCATCAATACTTAATAATACATCTCTCATAAGCTCACCCATCAAACTGTCTGCACAAAAACAGCCAAAGTGAAGAGACACAGTAAGCTCTGTCCTTAACAGACAGCTCCTTGCACCTTGAGATTCTGATGACCATCTAAGATCATTTAATGTAAGGATTTTCTTTTTACAGCTGTTTCTTCCTACCTGATACAATCAGAATTTTAAAAAGTATTACTTAAGAAATGCACAACATCTCACACATTAAAATAATGGACTAAATAAACTACTATTTCCCAACTTATCAATAACTCTGCTGGTGTTTTCCTCTTGCCTTTGATTTAGAGGCTAACGGTGAATGAAACCCAGCATTGCAGACAGAAGCTCAGCTTGCTTGTGCAAGGCAGCCAGTTTTGGCCCTTAATGGAAGCTAACCCCAAAACATCATAGTTCAGCTCCTGGGAGGAAAGGTGGTAGTTAGAAGAAAAGAATAAACCATTTCTACCCTGGTCTGTATCTGGGGCTCCAGATCAGGTGCCCCTCACAGGAAGGGAGGGCTTAAATTCCCCACATCCCACTATCCCATTTTGACCTTGTAAACAGTGAGAGTCGAGCTTTGCTGTCCCTTGATACTGTGCTAAACTGCTAGAGATGGGCAATTGTTGAAATCAGAGGCTTCAATTTAAGGTACAACTCATTTGTGCTGAGAGAACAAGCAACAGCTGTGTCCGTGGAAAGGGAGAGTCCCATTTGCGTGACACATCCTCAGGTGCCCATTGCAGACCCCTACAGAAACAGCCTCCAGAAGCTCAGCTAGAGGATGACACCTAGCAGACCATAAGGATAGCTGGGAAGGAATGGATTGATTTAGAAATTCAGTGTGAACATGTCTGGCTTCTCCATGAAGGTGGGTGGTGGTGAAACCTGACCCTGCTAAGGACAGCCTTTCACTGGCACAGCACCAGGTATCCACAGTACTACAATTAAATCAAAAACTGCTGGCATGAAACACTTTCTTTCAAATTCCTACAGTTTGGGTCATTTTCCAGCAAAACACTGAAATGTCTCCCAGTCAACTCCATCCAAAGCAGTGTGAAAAGTGAATCTGTTAGAGCTCATAACAAGACCATAAAATAAGCTAGTGTCTTCTGAATAAGAAATGTATTTAAATGACACATGTTCTGCTAAGGTGGACTTCATAATCATAAAATATTGTAGTTTTAAAAAGTAATGAAAACTAACTGCATCCTTCCAACAGTCTTGGAAACTCATTACAGTCAAATATTTACATATTCTAGTGAACTTAGGATGTCAATTTTGACTACACAAATCCAATAACTGAAACATATGGCCTTGAATCCTGCAATCAATATAAACCTTTTAGAGCCCAAGCTTCAAAAAATTATATCAAATATATATTCGATGAGAAGAAGGTTAATTGACTAATTGATTACTCAGTTACAATTAAGTGCTCTTCAGATATCTTTGGGAAATACTGAGATATAATAGTGATAGATATTTATTTGTTTATCAGCTCCCTGATTTATAGCTATCATTTATTTTTTATTTCCTAAGTCAATTTTTACATTTATGTATTTTAACAGTATAGTCCCTGGTGAGAATCAATATACATGTTTTTTTCACCACAGGACTATCAAAAGTTAGCCTAGAAATCCATACCTAACAATTCAGCCAATTTCAGTGCAGATTTCAGCCTGATAAATACCTTGCTAAAATATTCAGACTGTCTCCAGATGGCAGTTATGGAGAGGGAACATGAAATATGTGTAGCAATAAAGGTTAACCAATACTAACCATGCTGATAAACTCTGAACTTAACAACAATTAAGAGAAAAGATGGCCCTTGGAAAAAAAAAAAAGGCAAAGTGTGCTGTTTTCATGTTTTAACAAAGTACTATTTCTTATCAAAGTACAAACACATTCATAAAAGTCCCACCCCTACAGCAACAGCCAAGAGGATCTTTGGGATCTCTGGGGCATTTTAAAGTTGACTAAACGATAAATCAGATAGAATCAGGCCTTCAGAGCTGTCTGCACAGAAGAATACTGTTAACTCTTTAGTACTATTAACATTATTTAACATTTATTCAGCAATAGCACCCATGTTCTCAGTAAGGAGGAGAACATTGTTGTGTCACACACTGCAAATTTGCAGGTACACACAAATTATTTGCAGATACATACAAACATATCCAACAGGCCCATCATCTGGTGACTGATGAGCTAAATAAGGCTGGGTAAAATTCATTAAAATATGTTAAATTCCTCTGGAGATGGTCAGATAAATTACAAAATCCTCACTGCTAGATGTGAAGGCTTTTAATTCTTTCCGCATTCACCTCCAAACATTAGGTTAGCTACCACAAAACACTGTTTAAATGGCAACAGACACAAAGCCTCATACCTTTGAGGGTAGAACTCTGGATTAACTAACACTTGATGGCAATTCTATACATGGTGTATAATAAAGAAAGGTACTACATTGCTGAGGCAGTATTTCAAATATTTTTGATTGGTGCCTCAGATTACAGCATGCAGTGATAAGGATGAAGAAAACAATTTCACATTCTCACTGAACAATAAACTCTTATTTTGGTGACTGTTCTGTAACTACAAAGGCCCAGAAAGGGATGTGTTTCAGGGGAGATAACTTGAGTGAGGCACGAGGAAGACTGAAAAAGGAAAAATTCACACTTTCCTTTTCTTAGTGTAAGTACCTGCTATGCCTAACCCTCAAAACGGCCAAGAACTTGTAGGAGTTATCTTTCCCAAGAAAGTGAGCTTACAATTAGATCAGTGCAAGCTTCAACTACTGGATTCTCCCTTCCCTATCCTCTGCCTAACAGCAGCAATGCCAGACATGGGACAGGATGTGCCTGGGCCCAAGAGCACTAAAATCTCAAACTCTGCTCCTTGACTTGAAATTCACACTTCTGGGCTGAAATTCATCACTAAATTCTTCGTTCTTCTAGTCTTCCATCCTACGGCAGTCCAAGCGAGGCAGAGCTAGATCTTACAAGGCCTGTGAAGTCATTGTGGATTTTCACTGGTATGGCTGAGAACAGAACATGGCCTTACAAGGATATTATTTTTTTTTTATCATGAGCTTTCAAAGCACAACATGGACACCAGGCATAAAACAAACCCTCTTTACACACACAGCGTGTCAGGGGTGACGCGCGCTTTGTGTCGGGCCTCCTAACGAGATGACAGGCGCTGCTGTCCGGTGACAAAGCCACATGACAGCGAGGTGTCACAGGCAGGGAGTGCAGATGTGTCACTGCTCTGCCACTCAGCCGGGAATGACATCTTTTGAATCCCAAGAGACAACGTGGAGGGCGAGCCAGCCTCGGTGTGCCGGGTGCCCGCTCAGTGGTATTGACAACAATTCCATGTACATGCGTCGTGGGGGAACACTGAGGTCTAAAGACAGCAGATTTCAGAGTCCATCCTGAGATAACACCAACAGACCAAGAATTGCTGTGAACAGTAGATTTCAGAAAAGGAAGCCAATATTCTATATTTATGCTCAAGGCTTCAAATTTACCAAAAAATTCTGTGGGTTTTTTTGGTTTTTTTTTTAATGTTCCATATTCACATCCTACACTACGGAGAGAATTATTCAGAAAGACACATCATTAAAATTCTTTACAAAGGAATTTATCATATAAAATAAGAACATTTTATATTAATTAGTCCTGATTTGAAAGGCCATAAATTAGCTTTCTTTTGAGTATGACCAAAGATAACATTATAAGCTAAGTCCTGGGGGACAGCACAACACTAACATTATCTACCTCATTTCTGAAGCAGGTCACATACTTTTGTGGCTAATTTTACTTAAATACCCTCCAATATTTTCTAGACTTTGTGGAAGTTTATAGAACATTTTATGAAATCAGCACCAATTAAAAAAAAAAATCACAAAAAAGGCAGAGAGACGAACTCACTGCATTTTACAGGTCGTGGCACGTTCATCAGCACACCGATGTTATTCATAGTCACTGGTCTCACGTAAGTAGGTCATTGGACCTACTTGCCCTTTTCAGTGATCCTGAAATATGGTGCTGTACTTGAAAAGCCATGTAGAAATGTGGGGCTCTCCTGATAAATCATCCCAGGATCAGCTGCTGGCTCTTGCATTCAGATTCAGGGAAGTGACAGCTGAGTCCTATTAGCAGAGGTGGGCAACAGGGAGCAGGGGTCGAGGGGGCAATTAGCTCCTGCTGTCCCTTGAAAGGGATTCTCCCTTTGCTGGCAGAATAAGGAAAGGTTGAGGTGGAGACAAACCCTTAAGCAAATGCCTGGAAACGGCAGCACCCTTTTGTGAGAGGAGTGTTTGGGCTGGAGAGAAAGACAAAGTAGGAGAAAGGGGGAGGTTGGGAGCTCACCCAGGAAGGCAGTTAAGACTGACTTTTTGCAAAGGTGAATAAATCCCTCTTTCTCCTGTCCAAGTCAAAGGGGAGAGAGGGGAAAAAGAAGAAAAGCAGAGAAAGAAAGCAAATAAGACTTCTTATTCTACACTGCTCCTTTCCAGGAGTCACTAACCCTGCACCTACTCTGCCAACCAAGCCATCAGCAGGTGGGAAGGCTACCTTGGGGCCACGTGCTCTTAGCTTCAGTGCTCTTTCTCCAAACCACCACGGCAGAGAAATAGGTGTCTGGGTATAACTGATGTAGGGGTCAGGTGCTTAATTAATGTCAGCTAAAATCTCTGCCTATGTGATCTCGTCACACCCTGCTCTTAACTACATAGAGCCCTCTCACCTCTGATGTCTTCTCTTGCCCAATACCTAATAACACAGAAAAGACTGGTTTAATTTTGTATGGGGTTCTTTCTCCAGGAAAAAAAAAAAAAACACTTCGATGTCTCAAGAAGGCAACAAAAAGTCAACTATTAGGTATCCAAGGTTTAAAAAAAAATAAAAAGAAAAAAAGAGATTTAAGCTATCAAAACCTTTTCAGCTGCATGAATCGTGTATGTTAAGAGGCCTGGAAACTGCTTCATGTGCTTCACCTCCTGCTGAGCAGTTTTTATGCTGACAGGACTGAAGATAGGTTTTCTAGCTCATAATATCACAAGGAAAATGCTATAATAAACTAAGACATCTCTGATCATATGCTAAAGGTGCACATGTAATGTGCTCATGATAAATCCATTCATCATTAGAGACAAGTTTAAAGTACAATTGACTTGTTCTAGGTTCCAAAAACTTATCTGTTTGTTGAACTAATTTATATATGCCCTGAATTTTCAGTGTTTAGCTGTTCCAAAGTAAAGTGAAACTTGTCTGAAAACATAGATTTAATTTGTTTGTGGTGAAGAACACATGTAAGCACATTTAATATGTACAACTGCTACTTGTACCTGCAGCATCAGCTCAGATTAGGAATTTGTAATGCATACTTGGCCTAAACATGTTGAAACTCATCAGCAGGTTTTTTTTTTTATGAATCTGGATACTGCATCCTCAGGTCAAGTGCACAGAGTGAAAAATCCCATCTCTGGTTAAGTAATTCACATGCTTCTCTGTAGAAAACAGTTAAATGAAACTGAGGGTGAACATCCAGCACATAGCACAAGTTCAAAAGTAGCCTCTCCATTATGGATCTACCTGGTGCTTTGAAATCTGCAAGAAAAAGACCTGGGTGTTTGTCTAAACCTTTGTCTTCTGATCTTCCTCCTGGCTCCTTAAATGTAGAGCTTTATCCAATGCAGAGCTGTATTCTACTATGTGCAAAGTAAAATCTTTCACAATCTGATTTTGACTTTTTTTTTTATACTTTCCAAAGGCAAGTAAAAATTTAGTTTCCAGTGTTGAATAAATTAACTATTGTAACTCTGCCTGGGAAAACCCAAACCTTAAAAAGTGATCAAGTTCACTAATTTGGATGGACTAAAAATCCCTAAATTATTAAAAATAGATACAGCCCTTGAATTTCAAAACTTAAAACACTTTATAAAAAAATTGTCCACCACAACTGTTTAATATTTAAAATCTTACAATGCTAAGCTCAAATATGAAAATGGAGACCCAGTATCCTTCCAGCTCTATTGCATCTTCTGCATATTTTATACATTTCATTGTATCATTAGTTATATCACATTTTGCTACTGCTAAATACAACTGGACTCATTTTTCAATGCACGCCAACATTTCATAATGACAAATAAAGACATTTTAATTTAAAAGTGAGGAGAACAGAATGTCCTACAAGTATTTCATGCAACAGAGAGGCTCCCTGAAATAATTCCTCTCTCTTTCCAGAGTGACAGGGTATAACGGATTCACTGCTTCCACACTGAGAATCTTGCAGGTTATCCCTTACTCCTGAAAATAACATTTCTAAATTCACTTCTCTTAATGCATGAAAATTACCCCTGCCCTACACAAACCTGTAATAAGAAGCAAGCAGGACAGTGGCACTGAAGAAATTTAACCTTTGAGTGCCCTGGAAGTCCATGGAGTTGTTGTGAAGCTCTTCCATGGCATCACATCACACCATTTTTTGTAGTCAGAGAGAGGCAGAACAGGAAAAAAAAGCCCCCGCGGTCTGTCAGTGGGTCTCAGCTTTACCAGTCCAGCCCAAGCCCTGCTGCAGATCCCCCTTGTGTCCTCTCCCCTGGTCACCTGCAGGCTCCTGTCACCCTGGGGCTGTTCCTGCCACAGCTCCTGTCCCTCAGCACGGCACAGAGCAGTGACAAACCCACAGCACCTTCCCCCAGGTGTCAGCAAGGGGAGAGCCATCAGACAGACAAGAGGAGAATCAAGGGAAAATAGTTTACATTTTTAAGTGAGTTCTTGATTAGGTTGTGATCTTTTGGGCAAAGAATTGTTTTTTTGATTATATTTGTGCAGCATCATTCAGGTGGAGACCAAAATTCTGAGACTTTAGGTTACCAGCTAGTGTTGGTAAACAGAAATGTTATATATTCTAGTTTGAATGCACATGTTCACCCTCCTCCTGTTGCTGCACACTGCTCCTCGAGGAAGGGAAGGGGAAGGTGCCCATCCTGTGTGCTTGGGACTTAGTGCTGTTACTCTAAGGGGGCTCATGGGGTTAGCACCAAATTCTGTAACTCAGAAACATGGACAGGCCCTCAGAGTTAGGCTTGAGTCCATCACTCCTGTGGAGGCACAGTATGGAGAAAAATGTGAAAGGTTTTGGGGCTGCCAACTACAAAGTTCAGAGACTTCTCTTACCCTGAACAGGGCAAGAAACCTTGAGAAGTCCACAAAGTCCCAAGGCAGATTTAACAAGCCCTGATCAGCTTCAGCAGAGAGTTTAGGTTGTGGCAGGACCCACTTTATGTCTAGTCTAAATCCAAGAAAATCAGAAGGGGAGGGGGAAATTAAAGGTTAGCTCTGAGTATCAGGCAAGGCATGTTTTTTTATAATGTAGCCTTAATGAGTTTTGCCATCCTATATCTTCTGACATTTTAATAACTGCTAAACCCCTGAAAGTCTCCAGAGGAGGTGCACTGATACTATGATGAGCATAAAATAAATGCATAGACAGACAGACAGATATTAATGATTTCTTTTTACTGATGTATGCGTGTATATTTGTATAATAATATAAAGCTTTCAGGGTATTTTACCCCTATTCAGCACAACAACATTTACTTCTATCAGTCTAATCATAAATACAATTATTCTTGAGTACTCTATTACAAAAACCAATAAACTAGGCCTCAATAGAGATTCTGAAATTACTTAACTTTTCTTTAGAAAAATATTAAAACAGTATTATCACATCAATGAGAAGAAAAGACAGGAAGATAATAAAGTTATGTTAAACCTCCCTGTATTTACTCATGTGTGAAACAGTTATGTCTGGTCACATAATTGCAATGGTTCTGAGAAATATTTCATATTTTATAATGAACATTAAAAGAGTTTGTGGATCATTACTTTATATGAGTTCCAAAGTTATTACATAAAACCCAACAGGAATGGTTATAAATTATTTGATCCTCTAGACTGGCCTTGGTAAACATAACATGAAGGCTGAACTATCTCAGCAGATAAGATTCACAATAACAGGTAAAGTGCCACTACAGTCAAAAAAAAAAGAAGAAAGAAATACCTGGGTAGGTACTTGTAAACAAGACTCTTAACTTTTTTCTGTGTTGTTTCAAAGAAATCTTTTTCTTTGTGAGCCAAAGCCATTAAAAAAAAATAAAAAAATAAGAAAGGCTTTTAATAGAACAAAAGAAAACTTGCTCACAGTCATGGACAATCATCCACCAATTTGGCATTATCATAACTGTGGCCCTAAAGTCACTGGCAGATTATTGAACTTACAGCTCAGTATGTGTTTAAGACACTATACTTAGCCATGAAATAATATCTCAGGCAATTATTTGATTTTTTAAAGAATCCTGAAGAGCAACTCATTGAAATATGAAAAATAAAAAAATTACACTTTAAACAATTATGAAGAATTTTTGTCTTCAAACTCCAATGGGCAGCAACATTTTAATTAATGAGTGATCATTTGCTCCAGAGATAAATGTAATACTAAATGAATTCTGGTGTATTTCGCCCTCTCAGCTCCTCTTTGTCTCTAGCTCCTGTTCTTTGTGTCAAAGTACTTTGTGGATGTTTTTGTTTTCTTCTGGAAACATCTTCTAAGAATATTAATATGGAGAATTATACAGTTATGCATGCACAACATTTAATAAGACCGGAAAACTTGTTTAGATATTCTGGTCAATTTACAACATATCTTTAATGCAAATCATATCTGAGGCTCAAATCCTGCAAATTTCTGCTCAGCGTGCTGTGTGTTTCCACGTGCAAGAAGACACTCTCCTTGGAGGAATTCCTGGGGAGCACATTTTGGCTCAGGTAGAGAGAAGCCTGGGTGGGGTGATGGGGGTCTGTCCTGGCTCCCTGCCCTGCTGTGGGTTTCCAAGCCATGGTTGGTGGGCTCGAGGTGGGCGCTCCGACAGACACAGAGCCCAGCTCAGGACCCTGCTGCAGGACCTGCTGGGGCACGGCACCGTCAGGCCTCACTGACCACTTCGAACTTTTTTTTCCCTTCCAGAATTCCAGGAGTTGTATTGAAACACTAAACCACGCTGCCAGAGGCACTTAGCCTCTGCAGTCTTTCATCACAAAACACTTAGGCATGAAAATTTCCTGCCTTGCGGCTCATCTGGCTGTCTGATGCCAGGAGTGCCTGCTGTGCCCTGGCCCTGCTGGAAGAGCTGCCAGGGTGGGCCATGCTCCCATATGGGAGCATCTCCTCCACAGAGAAGCTAGAGTTCATTTTTAGGTTTGATATTACCTTCTGTGTGACAACTATCCCTTTGGGAAAGCACACGATGAGCCACCCAAAACCATTTTGTGCTCTAAACTGCTTACAGTTATCACTGACCAATTTTTTTAGCTCTACTAATTCTCTGTGTTACCTTGCTCAGTTCCTGCATGATGGTTATCCACTGCCCAACTTTTTCAAGCTGAAAGTCTTTGCACTGCCCTCACCTTTGCCTTGTTGTTTCTTTTTCTGAAGGGACTAGCTGCTTCCATTTGTCAAAGTAGTATCCAATTTGTTAAATAACTTCCTTTTAACCTTTTGGCTTTTCAGGAAATTTTGAGGATGAGTGAGCCTCTGTAACCTCACCTGGAAATTCTCCCTGTTTGCCCAGATTCTCTGAATTTTTCAATTCTGTATTCTGACTTCTAATAGCATCTCTTTGCATTAAAAATATACAACCTGTAGTATCAACACTGAAAGATTTTACAGAAGACTCGACGCAACGTGTGCCATAAACACAACTTTGTGTGAGCTGATGGGGACAGGCATGGCTTGCGAGAATGAGGCAGCAAAACTTTCAGGGCTAATCTGGGGAAGGCAGCAGGCTGTTTGAAGTACTTTGCTTTTTTAGAGCTAATCTGTTTGTCTCCGTTTTTCTGTGACCAGCATCTCCAAGCCATCTGTGTCGCATCCTCTAGGTGGTGCTGATACTGCACAGCTCCCGCTTCCCCACACAATGAAAACATTAATTTGCTATGAGATAATTTTTGACGTAAATGTAAAATGGTGCCCATTCGAACTCAGTAATGAAGCATGGTGCATTTCTACAGCTCCTAATTTGACTAGTTAAATGACTCCATTACGTGTCTAACAGACAGAAGCAAATAATTTCTGGTCAGTTGACGCTCACTTATCCGTATCATTTTACCCTGAAAATAAAGTCTCTAATCTACAGTTTCTTTGTCTTAGTTTTTTTTAATATTATTAAAGCAAACATGCTTAAATAAGAGAGATTAAACCAACACAAACTAACAATTAAGGCTACAATACAGAAATCAAGTTTATATAATGTGGGAGGATGGATAAAAAAATTAAAATTAAATAATAAATTAAATGACTGCTTATCTCTGTTATGAGATTTGACAACATTGCTATTTAGGAAAAGGAAAACATCTATCTATCTTTCTCAAATTTTGAAAACCACTTTAAATGCAGCCTGCAAGTCTGCCTATAAAACTTCCCTGCACAACTTTGAGAATGTTTGGAAAGACTCTTTACAGTACAGAGCAATAAAATAAAAATGTTGCCTTAATAAATATCAGGTGATGAATAATTTTGCCCCGAGGAAAAAAATGGTTAATGCTGAATCTTAATGTTCCTCATCTAAACGCTTTTTTCTTCCTGCTAAAAACAAGTTTAGAATTAAAGCATATCACTTTACACATATTGCATGCATATTAGTGAGACACAGCTGCTTATGCCCTACTCTTAAGAGCCATATGATTAAGTTATGGGATATCAGATAATCCAAAGTCCCTTTCTATTGGCCACCTTTTGCAGACAAAGGCTTTTTAGTTTTAAGTCCATTTAATGACAGAATGTCCAATTCTATAAATGTGTGAGTAATTCCAGTGGAACACCTGTGGCTCTCTCTGCTAGAATACAGAAGGAGAGATATAAAATGTCATTACAGTAACATTCAGTGTCTGACTTTAGCAAAAAATATTCGCAATCAAGGCTGCCACTCCATCCCTGATGTATTCCATCATGCTCGGGTTTCCATGGTCTCAGGGAAGTGAGTGTGAGCTTACATACCATATGTGGTACCAGCCTTCCTCACAGTGGGGTGAGCTAAGGACAGAGCAGCAGTTTTCTGGTCAAAGTCACGGGTCCTGTGGGCTCATTTCCACCATGGTTTGTGGGGACAGAGGCATGTGACTCTCAGCATTATTTGCAAGGGAAAAGTAAAAGTGTTCATACTACTCTTAAATACCAACCTCTCCTGCCCCCAGATCCTATACTTAACCTTGTTTTCATAGATTTTTTCCTTACCTCCCTAAAGATTTAAACACTATTTGAGCAAGTTTTGTATGATTACAAGTTTCCTAGTGACAGGGGAGAGGGACAAACAGATTTTGGTGCATCTGGTGAAACATCCAGAAAACCTGAGTTTTCTATTGATGTTGTTTTTGCAGTCGTGACAGTGGAAATGTTATGACCCAAATCTAACCATGGAGAGTTACATTAAAATTAATGGACTTCTTCATAGTAGCCATTCTTCAAACAGAAGCAGCATTCAAGGAGTTAGAGCTGGATTTACAACTAAAATATAAAGCTCAATATTGATGTTCAATTTCAGCAGGGTTAATTCTGAGAGCATGCTGGAAGTGTCAGTGAATCGCAGGCTCACTGCTGCTCTCGAGGAAGGCAATGGCAAAACTCCCAGCTGACTTCAATGAGAGGAGGAGCAGACCCTGAATGGAATAAAGGAGCGGAGGAAACAACTCCATACGGAAATGGCAAGTATTCAAAGATGAGTTCATATCAGCAGAAAATACACATGCGGCCTGACAAAAATACATGGAGGGTCAGAGAAGCAGTGTCTGTCTTGGGAAATCCAAAATAGCAAAGCAGAAGACCTCAGACTGAAGAGGAAGGATGGTCTGGGGGCAGCACAATGGCCTGAGCACATCAAGCAGGATTGCTGGGTTTATGGAGAGGATGGCAGGAGACCTCCCTACGCTGCACATGCACCAACCAACCAGCATGGGCTGCCAGCGGAGAGCCGCGCCCCAGGGAGCTGCAAACACCAACACGTGGAGCAGCTACCCAGGACAAGAAAGATTAATAAATCAAAAAGTTGAAGCTGTAAAACTGCACTTCTTCAAGCAGCTAAAGTCTGAAAGAATGCTGCAGATGGGATGACAGCCAGAGTCTGTAAGGAAGAGGCAGAAGCAAGGGGATACTTTAGCAAATATCTGTGGAACATCTTTGGAAGCAGGGGAGGTAGCTGTGGAAGGGAGGACTAATGTGGCACCTATATATACAGCAGCTCTAGGGAAGATCAAGGAAATTAAACACCAGTCAGCCTGATTTCAGCAGTGGGAGAGATACTGGAAACACTAATCAGGGACAAAATAGGGAAAGTTATGATTTAATTAAAGATATTCAGCATGGATTCACAAAAAGGAGATCATACGTAACAAAACTAATAGAATATTTTGAAAAAATAACACCCCATGGGAAAAGAAAAAACAAACAGAAAACCAAACTCAGAAAGAATCAAAAGAATCCATGACCATGATTTACGTGGGCTCTCTGAAAGGTAGTGCCACCTAATCCCCTAACAGGCTACAACGCCATAAGTTCTGACGAGAGACTGAGCTAAATAATGCATCACGACCCGGACAGCATGTGAGGGCACAGTGCTCTGCATGCTAACAGCAAGAGCAGAGTGTGCAAGGGGAGAGCTGGCCTGCCCCAAAGATCACTACAGAGCCTCACTTCTTTCAGCTTCTATTTCAACAGCATGCAAAAACGGGATGAAATTTATTCAGAGTAGGAAATGGAGGAGAAGCCACAGACAATTTGAATGAAGGGACAATATATAAATAAAAAAATCCAGCCTGCCTTTTAGTGAGCAGGGAAAGTGATGGGATATGATTTAATACAGAAAAAATTTCAAGTGACATAGTGGTAAGAACAAAAGGGAGGCAACACTTGCCGCTTTTCTTAGTGGAGGCAGAAGGGGCAGAAGCAGGGTGAAAAATGAGAAATTAAACTCAAAATCTTAAGCCTAGAACCTAATGTCAGCATAAAAAGAAGCAGAGATATTTCTGGAATTTCCAAACTGACTAACTATACAAAATCATTCCTGTACTGTTTAACAGGACAACAAGGAAATATTTTCTGTACCATAACCTAACTTTGGCTACCTTTATCACTGGGCCTATACAGAGCATCCAAAATCCAAGTGACAAAGTAATCCCAATTAGTTAGAATCCTTAGTATTCCTTAGAAGCCCATGTAGGGATAACAGCACTGATGAAGAAGCCTCAAGTTACAGCCCCATCTAATAACAAGTGGGCACGAGCTGAAGCTAAGGAAAAGCAGGCACTAATGGAATTTAAGTGGTATTTCTTTACACAGAGATGATAGTCAATGTCACACACAACCCAGGGCAGCATTAGCAACCTGTGGAAAAATATTACACCGTGACTCACTCAGAACAAAAGCCAAACAGTGCAATTATGTTCCTGACTTTTCATCCTTCAGTACTTTAAAACTATAAGAGCTGCTATTCAAATGAAATATTATAAAATAAAGACTGTTAATTTGTATCATGGGCCAGGAAGAAATGTAAGGCGGCTCAAATCTGGAAATTTTCATGCACATAACATGTGAAAGCAGGTAACAGAGAGGTGCCAGAGGATGCACAGAGAACCACCCCACAGCTGAGCTGTCGAGAATCCCCACTGCCCAGCAGCCTCTGCATTCTGCCCTCATACCCAGCTCACGTCAGCTACTTTGCTGGGAAGGTTTATTATTTCCCAAAAAACATATCCCAATAAAGGGCAATAAGGTAATATTCTTGATGATGTTTCTGCCTTCAAAACCCAGCATGAGGTTACTAGAAATGGGAGGCCAGAAATTCTGTTGCTCCAATTACCACAGAAACAAATGGGACTTACATGCAACAGTACAGTCACAGTGCAAGTGACAGACTGGTACCTACAGCTGTCTGTAACTCATAGGACAGCCCTTATTGCCTATCTCATAATGCATGTTTATTCTTGAGTGTTTTCAGGGCTACACCTTCAGGGTAGAGCCTTAAAACCAGTGATTTGTAGGGGAAGTCCCAAGAGATGTGACACTGTCAGCCTCTGCAAGCACAGTGTGATAAATACTGGAAATACACAGATTGCAAGACTGAGAGGGGGATCAATAGCAAGGAAGGGGAGGGTGGAAGAGGGGACAGAAGTCAGTTCACCACACTCAAGCAGCAGGACAAGGCTCTGTGTTACAGGTGCTGTGTCCTGGCTGCCCCACACCTGCCCTTCCCTCCCTTGCTTCTTGGAAAGTCACATCTATTCCCAACAGGACACTCACATTATTTCTTTCCCATTGTGCACCTAAGCATTACCAACACCCCACTTCATGCTGGGACACGAGGTGGATTCAGAGTCTCTTGCAGGGTGGAGAGGAAAGGTGGGGATCCCACTGCCTGCCGGTACATTGCTGTAGGGGTTACCCAAAAAACAGGAGGGGATGGTTTGGGCAACGCACAACATGAGGATATTTAGCTCAGGGCAAAGCAGATGTCTCTGTCCACACTCCCACCACCCATCCAGACAAAGGATAGCATGAAGTTACAGCTATGGAAACTCATACAAACAGCACTGAACTTTAATTCACAACCCAGCCAAGCGCAGAGCCCCTTAATTACAACCAGACCCATGAATGTGAGGTGTCTAGAATGAAAACAAAGGGTTAAAATACCTGTCTGGATTTTTTCTTGAAAATCAGTCATTGAGAATCATCTGTCAGTAAGACAAAATTAATTACTACATGTAAAATTGAAAAGAAAAAAAGCAACATAAATTTAAATATTACATAATATTACAAAAATGTTCATAAAATCCTATTGTTAATGATGCATGTTCACCTCTCTAATACTCAAACTAACCAAGATTATTATACCCAATTTGCAATAATCAAAAACGAGAGGGAAAGAAAGGGCTTTTTTTTTTTTTTTTAATTACTTTTTCTGACTTTAGAAGCTTTGGAAAAAGCTTCAAATTACAGTAACTTGCAAAATTCAGTCATATTTTTGAATACTGTTCGAGGGCTGGTGCTGAAGAAATTGCTGAAATCTAAATGTTAGACATTTGTGCTTAACAAAGCTAGTAAATAGAAGCCTTAACTACTTCGTTCACTTGAAGGCAATTATTGCACTTCTCTTGTAAGTATTTTACTAATTTATGCATATTTAGTCTTACTTAGGCATTAAATCAATTACTGGTAATATATTAAATATGTTCTTAAGTTTAACATGCAAATATAGTTCTGCACTGGAGTTTTAAGGCCTTTTTTGGAGATATTTGTACGTGTTTACATTAAAAGGGCTTTAAAATTTTGGCAGCAAATAGATGCACAAGTTTCTTACAGCAGAGACACAAACCTCCCACACACCCCAGGCCAGCACCCAGATGCTGCAGGCTTGAAAGTCAAGAATCAGGAGAAACACCTTCCACCTCCAAAATTGGTTAAAAAATATATATCCCAGTCAGCATATTATATGGAGTGCTACCTCCAGCTGGGATAATTATTAAATTAATAGGTTTTTTTAAAAGGCACTCAATAGTCCTTTAGACATTAAGCCTGAACACCAAAAGCTAACAGGATGATAGGGAGTCAGTTCAGCAGAAGCTGGTTACATTCACCCCTGTAAGACGCTGCTGGGTGCTTTGAGTGAGGGGCTGAACAGCTTTTTTATTGTGGTTCCAAAGGGGGCTTTGACACTGTGCACTGCAAGTCCAGACTGTGTATCTACCTCAAGGAATAACTCATCAGAACCTTGGTACACAGAGCTTCTGTTGGTAGAGAAACAGCTATAAAAATAATAATTTAAAAAAAAAAAATTAAAATTAAGAACTGAATTTAGCAAAAAAGCATTTTAAAGAAATAATTGAAGTGTACAGAACCATTAATATTCCCCTGCAGGCAGAGGACATCTCCCAGCTGACTGTCAGACTGCTACTGGCAACTGCCCCTGGACAAAACCAGGTATCTCCAAAGCATGGAGCCTTACAGCTCAAAGAGAGAGGCATGGGCACGGCGTCTGCTGTGACAAACAGCATAAAGATCTTCCCTGAGGGTGCAATACCTCCGTGCTTCCTTGCATAAAGCTTCCATGGAAAAAACAAACAAACAAAAAAAAACATTGAATAACAACTGCTAAGGCTGTAGAGTCGAAAGAAGTCCTGTGTTAACAGTGCAGGAAGTTGGAGGTGCTCACACAGCAGGGCTCTTTTGAGGAAGCTGCTCGTCCCCACCTGGACCAGCACCAAGAAAATCACTAGTTCCTTCTTGGACCCAGTTTCCTCAATCAAGAAAACTGAGACTACAAATTGCTATTAAGAATTGGAAGGAAAAAGTGTCTTTTTGCTGAAGACATGAAGGGGAGGGGGGGAAGAGTAAAGCAGCAGAAAATGGGGATTGGTTGCCAAACTGGAAAAATCAATTATTCTACTGAACAACAGTAGTTACAAATATAGCTGCCTCTACTCCCTCCTCCTCCTCCTCCATTGAACAAATTGTTAAAAGAACCAACAATCTGTTGAACGACAACCCCCGGTATGGTGTCATCATTTAAAAAGTGAGCACAGAAAAGGTCTTGTTAAAAAGGAGGCACAAAGCTCCAGACACAATTTTGGATTCGCCCTGGGTGAATCCCTGTGTTGGTTTTGTTGAGTTTAAAGCAGCCATTCTGAACGGGGTGTTTGATCATATCAATGCAAATAAATGCTTGAAAAGCACCCAAAACAGCCCAGATCACGACGATAGTGTTTGGACTGGTTCCATCTAAAAGCAAATTCCCACAGTCACTTCGCCCCCCCATGTAAGATCATCTTCACTTGGTTGTTTGGGGTTTTTTTTTAAAGCATATAACAGCATTGTCTTTGGTCCAATAATTGCACTTTTAAATGCAAAATGAGGCTTCAAAACCAGCTGATAAATGCTTCTCTTCTTGCAGGATGAATAAAAACCTGGTGGTGACACACCAGGTTGGCAGCATTGTAGAGCAAGGTCCTGCGGGTTTCTTTGGAAAAACTGCTCCAGCATTAGAGGCGGATAAAGGAAAATAGTGGGGATTTTTCTTCTGTGCCACATTGTTGATTGGGGTAGTGTTGGAGGAAATGGGAGGTGTCAGTGAGGAGAGGCTGCAGTGTGGGGGCTGAGGTTTGGCTCAGGCAGGGTGGGTGCCGAGGGCAGGGACCCGATGGGCAGCAGCAGGGCTGGGCACCCACAGGCACCTGCAGCAATCTCATTTCTTTAGAGAGGTTTTGCCGCTTTACTCTTAAAATAGTGGTCTGGTAAAGGTAAGGGATGCAATACTGAGAGATAATGAGTATTTCTGAGATAAACCAGACAAGTGATGTGCCATGCCAGAAGACCATGGCCAACACACCATTACAGCAGCTCCCGGTTTGGCCATCTCACGCCAAGTTACGAATTTTTAACATTTCCAGCCCGTGGCAGGTGGGTTTGCGTGTTTGTTAGTAAAACAGGATCTCATGGCAAGCTTCAGAGCCATCTTTACACTTGCACTCTCAGGCACTTACTACAAGGAATGCACTCATGCCAATATACTTCATTTGCCAGGCTGATAAAATAAATAATGCTGGACACAGTTTTTGCTTTCTTTTCTTTGTCAGATGACTCCATTAAAAAAACACGCTAAAAATCTAAGAATCTTAATAGCTGTTGAGCATTCGGCAGATGGTACCATCTAGACCCAGCTAATTCAAGGCCAAGCAGTCTAAATCCTGGTTTCAGACAAGGAATAAAATTTAATAGTGAAATAGAGGGGTGAAAACAATGATGATAGAATTGAGGGGATCATCCATTCCCTTCGCTTGGAAAATGAAGGGCAGTTACTATTCTTGATGTCAGGAAGTTTGACCAATATGCCAACAAAAAAACCTGAGCTTGATTCCCCATCTATTCCCTGAAAGTGCCATTTCAGGAGTCACGTGTGCTTTACAGGGGGGCAGCAGGATACAAGTCAGGCTTAATTCTACCTTTGCTCTGCAAGAATATCTTTAAGACAGCAAACTGTGGAAATTAAAGCAGTTTCCAAAATATTTACCCTAAGAAAATATGCCACAGCTGAGCTGTGCATAGAAACTGCTATTTTCTGTTCATACTTTTAAAGCTATTTTTTTAATTCTTTCTAATGGGAAGAGCTATTTTTCAGGGAGGAAAACACAGCAAAACTGAAAAAAAAGGGAATGATTCCCAAGTACAAAGTGCAATGAAAGGCTGTATATGCTTTTCATGTAAGCATACATTATGCCTTCCATATTGTTAAAACTTGCTCATCACTGAACTACTCTACATGTAACTAAATTACAAATGGCTCAATGATAACAAAACATAGCAAATTAAGACAGAATCAGGTCAGACTTCTGTTTGAATTATCTAACTGAGTCTCTAACCTGGCACAGTATTTGGCCACAGTCAAAAATACGTTAAATACACATAAGCATATTTATATACATACACATATATATTGTCTATGAGAGTGAAAAAATGCATTAGAGAAAAAAAATAAAAAAAGACAAAATGCACAGGAGCCAAAATCCATGTGCCAAGTGAATGAGGGGGAAAACAGGACACATTTAGACCAAGACTCCTTAATTTTGGGTACAATCAGAACCTGCTCCCCCCAAAAAACCCACCCAAAAGCAACAAAACAAAATACATTGAGATGCAAAACAAAGCATTTGCATCTTTGGATATCTGATTTGATCCTGTCATCAGGGAAGTAGACACCAGCTCAGATACTCAGAGGCTGTGTGAAATTATAGACAGAAATCACAGTAAAAAATGCTAAAGGTAGTGATCAGACTAAAAGGTTCATTGCAAGGAGAAGGTAGTAATACTGCACATTAATGAAAGCCTGGACCTATCACCTGCTGTAATAATTATCATGCTAATATGGGGGGTTGCCTCGGTTTGTGGTTTTTGGCATTCCCATTACTACCAGAAACTGCAAATTCAAGCACTCTATGTGTAACATAAATGAAAAGATTCTCACCTTAATGCTGTGCAGAAGAAATAAATTATATTTGGTTTTCCTTTTTTTTTTTTCTTTTTTTTTTTCTTTTTTATTTTCACTTTTAAATTTCCTTTGACTGGGTGAACCTCAGGCTATGGAAATGCACACAGGCATTGTAGCTGCACAGATACCAGCATACAAATCTCTTCTGTACAGGAAACACATCAACACTAATCCATTTTCTGTACAAAATGTAAAACTTCACATGTTCTGTTCAAGCTCATTACTGACTAGTATCTTAAGCTTGTCAAGTGTTCTAAAGGAGCTTTCCAAGAGAAGTTTGTAGTTAAGCATATGGTAAGCTCGTCCAGTCCATATGACTGGTTGAGCATCGACCACTACTGTTGATACAGTTTCCCTCAATATTATGACAGTATTTGTCAATGAAAATTAAATTGCTGTCAAACTTTTCCCACTAAACTTACAGCACAGCACTCAGAGAGAGCCAGCTTCATGACTCAAGCCAATAAGGCCTCTTCTAAACACTCCTCTTTTTTACCCATTTGTGAAAAATTCCCTCTGGATTTATATCTGACTTTTGCAAAAACCTATAAAGGTTTTCAAGCACTTTCTGTGGAAAAATTCTGTGAAGCCATATTTAATGCATTTACTGTCTTTTCTCATAGCCTGTGAAAACCACACAGAGCAATATCTGGGATCAGTAAGGGCAGGTGCTTACAGACTGTAGAACGTGTGACAACACCGTGCCAAACTTGAGGAATCACACGTGGATGCAATGTGTCCTGCTCATATGTACAAATATCTGCTTGGAGTTCATATTTCTGAGGGTCGGGGAATAGTCACATAATGAGAAAAGCCTGAAAAAACCTAGACCAAAAAGATTCAAAAAATAACAATCACAGATTTATTATCTTTGAAATAATTCTAAGGAGTTGGCAAAATACTGCAGGTTTTAAACAAACATGCTGCAGGTTTCTTCTTCACCTTTTAACTTTGTTTTCAAACGCTGAAAAACAATCCCCTTAAATAAAATACTTTATAACTTCCTAAACAATTATGTCAATGAAGGCTGTTTCTTAATCAATTTTAAACTTTATTAAAAAAAAAAAAAAGTGGCATTATAGCTATTTCTATGGTTGCTTTTTATTTTAATATCACATTAAAAAAAAGGTGTAATAGAAGATGCCAACAGTGAATAAGCAGTCTGGGAAGAAAAAAAATATTGATGTGTATACCAAGAACACAAGAATGGCATTAATTGCAATAGGTAGTGAGAGTTGCTGCTTTTAGTTGGTGTTTTACCATCACCCTTCCCCATGTGAATCTGGTCTCAGCTTCAGGAAAATACTTCTAAGATTGATTTATATAATCATTCTGGAATTGTATCTCTTTACTACCATTCTCCTGACTGTATTTCTCATTAGCTGACACAGCAAACCAACGTTGTGTGATACTCACTGAAACGTGCACCTCCAAATTTTAGAAACTGTCCCCACTGCTGGTGTGCCTGTGGTGGGGAGCAAGTCCGAGTTTGGGCTGGGCAGGCGGCACTGAGGATGTTCCAAGGCATGTCTCTCTCCTGGCACAGGTGATTTTCAGAGGCCAGGAGCAGCTGAGCTCCCCCGGGAGGTGCCTGGGAGGGCTGGCAAGATGCGCCCAGGGGAACAGAGGCTCCCCAAGCCCAGCACCAGGTGGGGCAGCTGCAAGCCCAGGGACCACCTCACCCTGGGGCTTTTGTCTGCAGCTCTTATTGTGTTATTAAAACAGTCCTACTCAAACAGATGGGCACTCTTTCCATCCAAGCACAGGAGATAGAAAATACCTTACGTCTCCATGTCCTTCCACAACCAGGTGCTTCAGTTTGATTTTTCTGCTCTAACTGATCGAGCACACATGAAAATTTTGATGCAGTGGAAAATCAGAACTCAAGATGTTTTTCTCTTTTCTAATCTGGGGCTGCAGAAACACAAATCATCAGCAGTGAGGCTTTTCTTCTTTAGGGATCCTTTTGTAAGGGACAGGGGATAGTGCTCAAGGTCATTGGCTTTTGTGTTTTTGACGAAATTATTTATCTGCTCTTAAATTCAATGGGCAATTTCAGTAGCAGCCACTTCCAAAAGCCTAAATTTGGCAGTTTGTAATACTTAGTCAGTCTGTTGGGAAGGCAGCAATGTCCCTAAAATACAGATATGGAATTAAAATATGGAGCAGAACAATGACTCTATTTGTCTCTTATATGGAGACACATACACAGAGATTACTCAGATGGAAAAAGGGATATAAGAAGAATCCCAGAAATGACAAGTGCACATTAAACATCATCATGTTTTAGACTGAGATATTTCTTTGAGAAATTATTTGCAACTCGGAGCTGTACCTCTGCAGCACACACATGGCTTGGGTATGATGAGCAATTGGAGCAGAGATTAGCTGGAGACTCTAGCAGAGAAAAATGGGAGCAAGCTGATACATATCTATGTTCAAAGGTGATAATGTCACCGGGGCCCATCACAATTTCAGTAGGCTGATGGTGGAATTTAAGCCTCTCTCATATCGAGTACACAAAGAGGTACATCTTGGCAGTATAACAAAAGCCAATGTGGGTGGCAAGGTAGCTGCAAATTTAAGCATGAATGCTCTGGATGTGGGGGCTTGCACCTGATTACCAGATGCTTCAAGCAGATGGCCAGGGAGAGGAGAGAACAAGGCTCATGGTTGCTTTGATAGGGTTACAAAAAGCACCAAAACCAGGAAACAGAAAAAAAGAAAACTTCCCTGCCTGCACAAGGTATCAGATCAACAGAGCCACTGAGACACAGCATACTCTGCACCAGATTTGGGAGGTGAGTCCCAGCATCAGGCTGGTGGTTCAATATCAGCAGCAAGACTCATTGAAATGGGGTTCAGGAGAGAGGGGAAAGATGATATATATATTATATTACCACCATGCAGAATAGGGAGCTGCTATTTAAATACAAGATATTCTTGGGGTTTTCCACCTCGGAGGAGTTCCTCCATCGGAGGCTTTACACTGATGTATCATTTAGTACATGTGGGAATCAATATAGGCTCTTTCTCTGGGGCTGGGACTGACACTTGTAGGAATGCTTCCCTACAACAGTCAGAAGTGCCAGAGCTTGCTAAATAAATTTAAAAAAAAAAAAAAAAAAAAAAAAAAGCAGCATTTTAAAGGAAAAATCAAAAAGCTCATTCTGTTCAGTGGCAAGGTTTGGAGAAACGGCATTTCAGCTTCACACAGAAGAGTACAAATTTGAGAATTTGACTCTACCTCACCCTGATGAGTAACCAGACAAATTTCAGCTGTGTAATTCCCTTCAATGATTTGAGCAGCATTTGTGTAATGGGATGCCTGATCCTGCCTCAGGACCTTCTGATCTGGCACTGTCAAAACAAGATTGTGGTTGGAAGAGGGGACAGGGCCCCTCCAAAGACAGCCACAAGCCTTCCTGCCCTGATGTCCCCATGGGCACAGTGAGGGACAGGGCTGCGGTTCTGGTGTAAATTGTGGGTAACCAGTGACCTGAAATCATTAAAAATCTGTGTTCATCACATTTCTCAGGAGGAGGTGGCTTCAGCTGAGCATCTTGGCTAACCTCCCACTCTGATCACTGCACCCTGCCAGCTCCACTGCCCTGTGTCCTTTTGGTTTAGTATTTTATTCTCAATAATTCCTCCCCAGTATTTCTGAGGAGCACACAGGATGGAGGGCAATGCTCTCTGAAGGCACCACCAGCCATCAAAATGGTTCTTGCACACCTGAGCACTACAGAAACATATGGTGAAGATAGAAACATGTCACCAAGCACCCAAATACAGCATCCAGCTGCTACAACCCCCATGGACCTGCAAGGCAGTGGGCTTGGGTCCTCATTCAGAAATACAGCTTCATATTCACACTACCAGCTTCCACAAACCTGCATCTACACCGGGATAATGAGTTTGACTGGTTATTGCAGTTTAAAATAACCAACATGCTGCAATGGAAGCACAGAGCTGAGGTTAGGAGTGATGTAAGGTGGTGGCACATTGCCTTCATGACTGCTGAGCCCAAAAGCCCCACCTTTCATCTTCCTGGGGGTGGCAAACCATGATCAAGAGGTTTGGTGTCTCCAGGCAGGGATGTACCGACCCTCTCTGAGAAGGCTCACAGCGGGAACTGCCACCCCCTCCATCACAAATATGAACACAGAGAGGGTTCACTAAATTCCTTACCCCATCCCAGCCACGGGGATGCTTTATTTGACATTTGACAGGCAAGCAGGCCCCTTTTTGGGGGGCAGTGCCCTCTGCCTCCCCGCACAGGAGGAGGTAGAGACGGTGGCACGGAGGCAGGAAAGGAGAATCTCACTGGCTGCGGCCTCTCCTCCTCAGCGTGTTAATCATTACAGCTCATCCGCTCAGCACCACTTTTTCCTCCTGCACAAATAATTAAGAAACACCTGTGTTCTTTTCATTCAATAGCACACGTTTCAGAGAAAGGAGCTCTTTTAAGCTTAGATTATTTTCTGTGACCACGATTCAGCTGACAAAATAATAATGACTCACTTTGCCAAGGACTGAGGAAGGGGGGGGGGGGGTGGGGAGGGACAGGCTGTCAACCCTACGTTAAAAATAAAAATGTCAAATAAATATTATTGAAAATAAAGAAAGAAGCCACCTTAACATTTATCTCCTTCAAAATGGCCGGTGCCCCCACGCAACTTTGAAATCTGAATAAACTCCTGGAGGTGACTCTTTGCCAACGTTCGTGCCTATGCCAGCTTTCTCACAAACGAACAGCTTGTATCTCCATGAAAACCAATGGATGGAACAAATTGTATTAAATTATGTAAAATGATACTAAAGAGCACAATCTACCAGTAAAAAAAAAAAAATTTAAAAATTGGAAAATCTTGTTTTTATAAATTTGAGAAAATTGTAAAAGATAATGGGGGGGGGAAATGTTACATTTTTATTACACTTAAAGGGATGTCGCATGGATTTAAGCAGGAAATGAGATTTATTCTCTCATAGGTCAGACACACATAATTCTTTGGTGCCGTTGACACCTGTGAGTTATTTAGCCTTCCTCATCCTTTAGCATGTAGAGAAATCCCATCTCTATGAAGCTGAGCATAGCCCTGTGACAGTCTCAAATTGTCCCTCCCCATCACACTGTAGGAGCTGTCAGTGCACGTTATGTATCCAAATTTCTTTCTACTTCTCAGAGACCCTTTCTGGAGGGGGAGGGGGATGCAAATAACAGTAATTAGCACCAAATTTACTACATCTTCGGAAAATTATTAAGGATATTTTCAGCACCTATTGGAGACTTTTTAAATTTAAATATCCTGATATGTCCATGCAAGGAACATTCCAGTAACTTTGCCTGAAATGGGTTTTAAATTGATGATTTCCAAGCATGAGTCAGTTAATCATGAACAAAAAGATCTGACTATTTCTGTATCCAGGGTGGTGGAGAGGGTGAGGGTGTGAGAGCTTTTGGCTGGTTTGAGGCTTTAAACGACACTCTACTGACATTCAATAGGAAATGAAAATTCAGGGCTTTGTTCTGCCAGCCTGTAGCCCACAGGGAGCCCCCTGGCACCCCAGCTTCATGCAGGGCTGTGTCCACAGTTTGGAGGCAGATTTTAGAAATCAAGTTCATCCCCGTGATGGCAGCAGGACCTGGCTGTAGGCTGGTGGCTCCTGGTGGAGTCCTTCTGCTCAGGCAGAGCCAGAACCTCCTCTGGGGCCAGGAAAGGTGGTCAGTGGGTCAGTGCCCAGGTGCACAGGCAGGGCTCCCTCACCAGCCCAGATCCACTGACACGGATGAGAAATTAAAATCTGCTCTGGCTTATCCTGTCTTCAGTCAAAGAGACAGAGCACCATTAGTCCAGTTCTAAAAGAAAGAGGTTTTTCTGCATGTGCCTAATTTTTAATTCCCCCGCCCCCCCAATCCCTTTTCCCATTTTCTCCCCCCCTCTCCCTTGCAAGGCACTGGAAATGCAGACTCATGACTCTTGGCTGCAACAGATAGTTAATTTATTCACAACTGCATTAACTCAGCGTACATCTAAACCTTCCCAACCTAACTCTGGAAGTCTACGCCACATGACTGAGGGTTAGCTTGAACTCTCAGTTCTGACACATCGCTCTCCACTGGAGATCTTTGCAATCCTAAAAAAAAACCTAAAAATAAAAAAAACACAACTTCTGCAGCCAGTAAAGCACATACAAGAACTGCTCAGCAGGACAAATGAGCATTGTAGCTTCCATAGTCACATACGCCACAGGGAGCCTCAACTAATTTCCACTCTCAATAGAGCTTATACAGACCTGGAAGCTTAAAATTGTTCCTGTCTTTCCAATGAATAACAGTGGGATCCTGTAAAAAAGACACTCCTTTCCTGAAAGGCAGGAGGAATTTGAAGGCCTGGGGGCTGCAGTGGGAGAAGTTTCTCTGCCCTTTCCCTACGCAGCTGCAGGGTAACTGGCAAAACCAAATCCAGCCCATGAAGCACATGGGCTTTCCTGAGCAACCACTGCCTGGAGCCACCTCCACTGCCAGCAGAAGAGCCCACCTGAGACTGGCAAACCGTGGGAGATGAGGCCAGCACTGCCTTCTGGAAAAGGACAGTGTGGCTGCTATTTTTGCAAACAGGTAGAGCTTAAGAGCTGGCTCGGAAGGGTTAATGCTTGGACTTGACAAATTTCCCTTTCTCTATGATCCAGTCACCACCACAGCCTACCCTCATGACTCACAACAGCTGGAGCTGCTAAACTGGCAGCGTCACAGTGTGGCATCAGGAAATTTAAGATCAAAAAACATATACAATACGCAAGGAATCCTAATAAATTCTGGAAACTGTAGACATGTAAATCTCCAAGCGCTAAAAAAGCATCCTTCTAGAGAAACTATTTTTAAAAAAGGCTATTAGGAGGTGTGAAAGCGAAGCTGTCTATTAGGTTTCTAAAGAAAGGCACCAAATGTGTATTTTTTCATCCCACTGAATTGTGTGTGCCCGTGTTTGACAGACAGTTAGCACAAGGTCACTGCCAGCCAGCGGGCTCCCGGCCAGCAGAGCCTCCCGGACATCAGAGGGACCAGACACTTGGGGAGAAAATTGAACTTGCTGCAACAACGCTGGTTTAGATCATCTGAATGAAACCTGATCCCAGCTGCTGCTTTCTGGGTTTCTCTACCTTTTCTTATGCAGCGGGATAATTTGATATATTTTTTTCATCGTTAAAATCCAGCAGTTCCTCTACTTACGTGCTTTTTTATGGGGTAAATTGTGGGAATAAAGTATAATAATAATAATAATAATAAAAAAAAAAAGATGGGGAAAATATTTCCTTCCCCTCTGTGCAGCTCCCACTGCAGACAATGCAAATCCCACAACACATGTTTGCAGGGAAATCAGAGCACACTCAGGGATAGAAGTGCAAGTTCGTCTCATCTAAATGATTAAACTAGTAACAGTTATAAACAAAGAGCTTTTTATCCCTCTGATTTCAGGATGGGTTAGTGCTTTTCTCCAAACAGTCTTCAAATAGTTTATGCTAACCAAAATAACCCTCCACAAACAGAGCCATGCAGTGACCAAATAAACAAGAAGATTACTCCAAGGGGGAGACGGCAGCACACGAAACCAAACTTTGTGGGGCTGTGCTGAGCCAAACCCAGCAAGCTCCACTGTCACATTTTTAGCTGTACAAAAGTTCTTATTTAATGCTCAACCTGCAGCAAAAACGGGGCGCCCAGAAACTCCTTCCTTCTGCTTCAGTTCCTGTGATTTCAGCCAAAAGTGCCGTCAGATTTTTTTTCTTTTTGCACTTTACTATCTAAACACTTAGGTTTGCATATTTATTTATTTAATTTAGAAAAAAAAATCTGGAAGGAGCTTTGAGAAAGCAGTTATCAGAGGAGATAGAAGACTCTGTGGTCAAATTTCATCTTTATCAGTTGTCCATAACCCAACAGTCCCAAATCCTCATGCTTTCTCCTTCCTGCAGATATGGGCACACCTCAATTTTTACTAACCATCCAATACACCTTTCCCTAAGTACCAGGAGGAAATTTCCTGTCACATGTCAAAAGCTGCTCACAGAGTTCAGGAATCAGATCCACAGTCTGTAGCAAAACTGCAGCAATACCCTTAATTTGCTTTCACGTTGGCTCTTTTTTTAAAAAAAAATATTAAAAGCATATTTCATCATTACGATCTACATTTCCATTCACACATCTTTTTCATTATTTTTTATCAGCTAATCTAAAATGATACACCAAGTGCTACCTAAACAGCCAGTTTAATATTAGTTCTTAGAAGGAAAAGATCTGACTCTGATTTTGCTCAGAACTCACTTCCATGAAGCCATTGGAGCCACTCTGGTATAAAAGTGATGTAAATAAGAGCAGGATCTGATGCCTAACAGGTGTTAGGCAACAGAGTAAAAGAATAAATTAATATAAAATCTTGTGGCTATAGCACTCTATACCTGTGATGGAAGAGCTATATAAGCACAGAGCAGTTGAATGAACAAAATAATGTCTTTTTTGAAAAAAAAAAAAAAAGAAAAAGAAAATTGTGTCATTGCAAAACACCACTGGAGCAATTTCTTTCTCTCCCAATTGTTGCCTGAAAAATCCAGAGTACTTGGACTAATAAGGACCTTTTCCAAATTCAGTGCTTCTAAAAATATGAGGTCTATAATAAAAAAAAAGAACACTTATACAGGTGATAACACAGTTTTTTCATCAGACTTTTATGCAAGAAATTGGGCTTGCATATTACACATTATTCAAAAAGAATAATTAAAGTCCTACATGGACACATATCTGCCTCAGGGCAGACCTTTTATGTTGTTTTGCATTCCATGTGTCACTCAAAAGAATTGCAACTGGGAAATGATGTTGAACTAAAATAAGACAAGAACACATTGACTAAAATTATACCCTGTCCAATTTGCTGACACCCCTTTAGACATCTTGCCATGATTGCTCTGGTGCAACCACTGTTCTGTGTATGGGTGACATTTAAACTGAGCATAGTTGTACACTGAAATCAAATAAAGGATTTGAGGACTTTTTTCTCCTCCTTTTTGATACTGAAAAGTACATGGGATTTGAAAGCAGAAGAAAAAGGACATACTTTGAGCAGTGATCTGCTTTTGTTATCCTGTCTAGGAAAAGCATTGTTGGTTTTCTACAATTAATATATTTGTGTGAGAATAATCAGATTAGGAGCTTGAACCTTCAGCTCTCATGTGCCCAAAACTCCTACAGAAGTTAATGGGGGGTTTCAGCTCATGAGGATAACAGGGCTGAGCCTTTATTCTGCAAAACCAGATTTGCCCAAGGCCTGACAAGTGAACACATTGAAGTGGCACATTCTTTGTCTGGTTTGCCTGGTTCCAGTGGCTGTGGCCCTGGAGGCTGAGGGGGTTCATGGCAGCAGCACCTTCTGGGGGTCCCCTCATCCCACCCCAGCCCCTGCCCTCCCAGCAGCTGCTCAGAAAGCCAGGAGCACAGGATGAAAACCCAGGGATTTTTATGATACATTAGAGCCTTTTTTAAACCACTTAGAGCTAAATTTAACACATCCTCTGCATGCTACCCATCCCACCTTTCCTTCCCACCTCTAGCCTTCTCTTTGGCTGTTTTGTTTTCTCTTTCATTTCACTCACTTCCTTAATTAAGTTGATAATGTAATTATGTCACAGCTGTAGCATCCTCCTCTTGCAGAGGTTGCTGGATTTCTGTAACTTCAGCCTGTTTGATGATTGAGTGATAGATACAGAGATAATTGTAACTTTTCAGAAATCTTATAAATAAGTTGCAAAAGGAAGGCGCTGGCTACAGCACGAGGGGGACTAATGTTTGGTATCAAGTGGGTCTTGCTTGCTTTGTGTGGAAAGTCAGAGCTGTGCAGGAGAAGGGAAGCAGCAGGGAATGATGGTTTTTAACACAGAATTCTTAAGTGCTGGGAGAGGGAAAGCACTTCAGTTGGGGGAGGGAAAGAGACCTTCATCTTTCAGTAATTGTCAAGGCAGAGGAAAGAAAGCAGCCAGTTCAGTAAAATCTCAGCATCACAACCCTCCCCTCCTCACAAAATATACACAAAAGATGTTGAATCGAGCTACTGTAGATTCTCAAATGGAAAAAACTGATTCTCTGAACAAAGGGTTCAAGCTAATTTGACAGATAACCTGTAATCAATATATTTGCCTTCCTATTTTGCTAAAGCATAGAATTTCCTGTGATGTACTTGATATATGACTCTTGGTAATGAAAGAATACTATCCCTGACCTTTTATTACATATGGAAATATTAAAGTGTTTTACATCAACACATCATGGCATATTAATAGGAGACAATCTAGGGGAACAGTTAACTGAGAAGAGGAAAAAGCTTCATCAACTACTCCAATTTCCAGAAGAGGATCAGAAGTACTTGCCCGTATGAACAAACAAAACATATCTACTGGGAAATGTAAACAGAGTCGGTGTGAATCATGAGACCCATCATGTTTTGGAGCAAATCTGCAAGCACATGCATATTCCAGAAATAAAATCTATTAGCAGGAGGTCAAGGTTGCACACTGAAGCAAGTAAAGAGCTAAAACTTGGCCTATCTTCTTTTGACGTTGGCTTGCTCGCTTCTTCTCTCTTCATGCGCTACCACTCTGCCATTCTTGATATTCCTCATCTTTCAGCATGCACTTAGGAGACTCTTACATGGAAAACAAAGTTCTCCTCGCCATGTCTACATGTGCAGCACAGCCTGCCTTCCCTTCCAAGTGCTGGGGGATGGTTACTAAAAATACCGCTCTCAAAACATTACCATGCACGCACCAAACTTTGATCTTCCAAGCTTCTTCTACACCGGCTTTAAGGCTACAATCCTTATCGAGTCCTGGATATATTTCAGTTGAAAGGAGAGAAGTGGAGTGTCCTTCTCTGGCATGTCTGATATTATCCACAGATTTTGTCACACACAGCGTGTGCACAAAATTTTGTGAAGCTTTTTACAGAGCACACACTCCCAAGGAGTGAGATGCTTCTGGTATTTAGCATCCAGTAGGGTCAGCCATTAAAATAAGGCAGATTCTCCTGACCTGACAGAGTACCTCTCTGCTGGTGCCAGGCCTCCATGGGATCAAAGACATCCACCTTAGATATACCTTCAGTCAGCCTTTCATCTGCCTCAGATTTCCCTACCAGCAGAAAAATCTCTAGTTTTGCACAGCTGCAGGCCAGGTACAGCCATAAGTTTTACCAGGATCTCTGACCATCTTGACATCTCTGACATGTGGTCATGTCACAAAACAGGCCCTGACATACACACACTGCTAACACAGCTGTCTCTCTCTGAAAAGCATTATAGGACTGGTTATCCTTAAGTTTTCCAGGGCAGAAAAGAGATGCTCAGGTGCTGACAATTCTATGTGGTTTTTTACAGCTTTATGGAAACAAACAGTGTGAACAAGATCACAGCTAGTGTAATTTTGATCTTACGGTGTTTGGGAAGGTGACTTCTAGCAGACACCTGCAACCAGCTGAGGTGCAGAGCTGCTAGTGGGCACTCCATAACCTTTTAGACACATCTACCTTTTTCCACTTGTCTGTTCAGAAACCAAGACTCAAAGATGAGTGCATCAACTGCACTGCATTTGGTGGACATTGTTTCTGATAATGGAACCACTCTAAACTCAGGTGAACAAGCAATGTCCAGAAGACACTTTGAGAACTTTTAAGCCCTGTTAGGATAATACTGTTGGGAAGCTTCACAGCTCAAGACAGCATGGACACCTCATTATTATCTCCATGTCACCACAGCTTTAAGGCTGTGTTCACCCTGCCTCACTTAGGTCTCTCTCATCTTTAGAAAGCAGAAATAGAAAGGGAAAGAGAAAACACAAAAAAAATCCCGCTATAATGCCCAAAGTGTGACAGCCTACTGTGCTCAAAGATAACAGAGAAAACATGAAAAACTTCGGGTCATTTTCTGCATTGATTATTAGACAGAGAGAGTTCCTGAAAGTTATTACAAGCTCAATCTTTTTCATGTTTCAGGGATTCCTGTGTGGACTGAGATGGAGGCAGTTGTGCAGCCCTTTGGAGTAGAGGGGAAACTGTGCCCTCCACCATGCAGGCAAACCAAAAAGTGAGTGATGCAGTCTTCATGGGAGGACTCCATTACCAACTGTCTAAAGAATCTTCTTGCTATTAGGAAATGGAGATTATTTGTAAAGAAGGGTTAAAAGCCACATGCAGGCATCCACTGGGAATTATTGACATAGGTATGACATAGAAGATAGCCAATCAAAAAGCAATTTTATAAACATTGTTATTAAATAGTATGGTAATTACTTTAAGTACTGGAGGAATGTCGGGGTCATATGAGAGTTTTGTTGGTGTCATAGTTTTTTATCTGACACTTAGGGTATCAATGACACTTAGTATATTTATTCTGAAATGTGAGCTCTGTCGCCAGCCTAGAAGCTAATTCACATACCACCTCATACTTAAACAGAAATAATTTCTGATTTTTATTTCATTCACTAAGTATCCAGCAATGCAAGCGTCAAAGCTCTCCACACATAAAAGTATGGAAGTAATTAGGGATTATGTGGTAAGTGTACAAACATAGTTTATATTACTGTGTATTAGAAAGGACCCCTTTTATAGCTGCCTTTGTCAATTTGACAGAGCAAAGGGTTTTAATGTACTGTAATAAGAAATGTAAGAGGGGGCAAAGGACAGAGTGGCTGTGATGCCTGTTTGTAAACTGCCTGGCCCCAAGGTCCTCCCTCTCTCCTACTCATCCATGCTCCATGCTTATTCTGTGGTCATATACATTTTACCCGAGTTAATAGCAGGCTGGTGGGGGCAGAGGCTGGGGGACATCCCTTAAATGCACATTGTCAGCTGTCTCCAGTGCTTATAGCAGTGCTTCCCAAAGATGGCATGGTACACATGAACAGCAGCAAAACTTCCATCTTACAAAACATCTTACAAAAATATTTTACTTATTTTTGCCCTACAACTCCACTCAAGATCAGGTGACTGAAATAAATAAATGTAAAAACTGCCTGTAAGGTGGACAGCCAGGGTGATGTCCCAGTCAAGCCCCTGAGCTGACATTTTACGAGCTTGAAATTTGTAACGGGGGTTCCTGTGGCTTTGTGGTGGATTTGTTCCACACCTGTTCCCCATCAGGAGCAGAGAGAGCCCCGAGAGGGTGCACAGCCCAGCTTGGAACACCTCACCCCAACCAAGCCACCACCCTGCTCCCTCCCTTTAATGAGAAACAGCACAAATGTTCCTGCAGCCTCCCCATGTCCTCCACAGGGGCAAGGGGAAGTGTGGAAGGATATGGAGCATTATTTACTACTCAGAAGGCAAACAGCATCCTCCACTTCACATGTAATAGATGACAGTGGTGCTTCACAGCAAGGAGTTCCGAATGTAAATTGTAACGTGAAATATATACTACCTGGCAACATCCCTGTCACACTCTGTGAACTTCAGCTCAATTAAAAAAAGAAATCAGCTGACATTGATAAAATGCTATTTTCGGTGTAAATGAAAGGAAACTATACCAACACAGATTTAGTGCAATTTTAAATCACAACCCAAAAGGAGAAGAAGAGGTGGAAAAATGAAGGACCACATGTTTTAGAAATGTATGTACACATGAAACACAAATGTCCATTTTGAAAGCAGTGGGATAACTGCAAGGCACCGTGTTTGATCCTCTCTGTGCTGTGAGCAGAGTGGGCACCTCTCATCCTCCCACAGGTGAGGCAGCCACCCCTCTGCCAGCCAGCCCCACTCCTGCCTTCAACTTGTGCTACACCACCGAGCAAGCCATGCCAAAATCTGCTGGTAAGGAGCACTAGACAGAGCTTGACTGGCAATCCAGCACTGGAGTTCTAAAACCTTTTACTAAAAAGGCAAACTGGCACAGAGCTGCCCTTGCCTCCTGCAGCTACTCACTCAGTCCTTTGGCATGGGGAGCTCTGTCAGAGCTGGACAGGGAATTTCAAAAGGCTCTTGCATTTTTCTTTTACCTTTTATGACAGGATCATCCCCAAGATCTACAGCGTACAGCCTAATACCCAGCATAAAAATAAGGCCTCACTGCAAATGTGAAAAAACACATTTTACTGTGATTTATGCGGTAGATAATATGTTCTGGCTTCAGATTGACTGAATTGGTGGTCTCATTAAATCTCTAATCTGAAGCATGCAGAGGCTCCTCAACAGAAGTTTGCACTGTGGCATAAGTACTTGCTAGGAAAGTAAATAATCCAAAAGGCAACTACTTCCAGAAACAACATTAAACAAATCTGAGTTTCCTGATGCTCTAGAAACACAATAATTTAATGTGTTGATAGCTGCTTGGCACTTTGGAAAAGCAGGAAACTGAGTTAGCCCTTCTGCAAGGGGGTTTAGCAGTTTTAGTCTTAGAATTCCAATACCCTAGAAGCTCTGGCTGTGCTTTTTGTACAGAGATAATAAATACAGGCTTTGATAAGGAGCTCACATTTAAAAATAATGTCACTGATCTCCATTTGGCATGCAGTGGAGATGTGGCAAGCATGATGAAAACAGGAGAAAAGATCAGTCACCAGAAAAAAATAGAGTACAGGAAACAGGTGATAGTATTAGTATAATGAATTCCCTAAGTTTTAAGTTTGTTAGTTACAGACAGACATAGGTCTAGATGGTATGATTTAAATACTCTTTAATTCAGCATTAAGAGTTTTGGGATGTTCAGGTCCTGGCACAGCTTTGGGAACTTCAGGTCCAAGCTGGGCTAGATCAGCACATTGCCTCCAACAGGTTCACCCCCAAATCCAAGCCCTGATGGCTAACTCCCACCCACACCACCCCACCTCCAAACTTCCTCTTCAGGATCTCAGTGTTCACACTGTGCTGGGTGCACAAAACATCTGTGGGATGTTCTCATTCACACACCTCAACCACATGGCTTCAGCACCTTTCCTTGGGTAAAATAGAGACCTGTTTAATCTAGATTGGAAATAAAGTCAGTCAGTCTCAGGTGAGGAAAATTACATCAGTGCATGGTCACACATCCCCCCGGGGGTAGGAGGTACCTTCATGTTGGGCAGAACAAACCACACCTTTTGTCAAGTGGCATCACTGTGCTTCTCATTCATCCAATCCCAAGCACTCCTGGGTGACCAGTGCTGTTGCACAATGCCTTTACTGCTACCAATAAATACCACTTAAATATGACTGATAGGAGCAGTAGGAAAGGAACCAGTGGGAAAACTGGAGACTTAAGGGTGATCATTGCCGACGTGAAAAAAGAATGCAGATTTTTCATATCAAAAGAGTACTCTAATTTATCTGAAAGCCTAGTTCCTATCAACTGCACAGCAAAAATGCAAGCCTCAAAGACAAAATTCTCCACTTTTCTGTTTCAACATATTCAGAATGTAGAGAAGCATATTCAGGAAGTTTCTATATTTGATGATCTTTTTCCATTCTAAGTTTCTAATTAGTACTATGCCCTATTCTGTGAGTTTTATTTTCAGCACTAGAGCCAGCACACAACACCCAGAATGCCTGTCCTTCAACTGGATAAAAATATGTACGTCCACATTCATTCTGTAGCAACAGATCCTTTTTTATCTGCTTGCTGAGGATGTGGAGCTGGATGGACCAAACACCAGAAGCTCAGAATCTCTTCATCCTTTCCCATTTTATTACAGAAGCACTTTAACTTGAGACTGTCACTGAAGGCAGACACATTTAACAGGTTGGTCTGCCACATATCCAAGCAGCACAGATATTTTGAGACTCCCAGGAAGGGAGGGTTTGCTGTACCAGTCCCTGGTGCTACAGGTAAGCCCATCCTCCTGCCCTCCAGGGACACAGGGACTCTATCCAGCACTAGTTTTACAGTAGCTGCATACAGTTTGTACAACTACTTGTCTTCTGTTTTTGTTCTAGAACAGTCTGCCCCAGCTCTGATACATAACTCTACCCCAAAAGAATATTGCCTCCAGCCTTTTTTCACCCTGAGGACATCGTTCAGTCATTCCACTCCAAAAACTTGCCTTCTCACATTCACACTTTGCAGAGGAGCCCTGGAAAACTATACCTACCCAAAAGGGAAATGCAACCAACACCCAAAATACGTCTGAATCCAGAGAGACCAACACAGATTTCTTCCTATCCTTTGCTGAAGTTCAAACTCCAAAACAGCAGCGACTCTCACCACCATATGGGACTGGGGACAGCTGTGGCTGGCTGTGTGCATGGCCCCCTCCCTGAAGGGCAGCTCCAGCTCTACCCACAATGACTCTTCACAGCAGAGACCAAGGAGATGCCCAGACAAATAGCACAGCTCATTGGCACTCCCATGTCCCATGCATCACCCAAGACGGGCTCCAATTGCTTTGACTCACACCCCACCACTCAGCTTTTTGATCCTATCTATTTAGTATTTAAGACATTTTCCTGACTCTTGAAAAATCTTTCAGCAGGCTTACATTTGCATTCAACATTAACAAAGGAAGAGCTGAAAGTATAAAAAAAAATAAAAAATCTTGGGGGTGGGAAAAGCTGGAAGGAGGTGTAATAAAATGAAGTCAAATGAAAATAAAACAAAAGAGGAACACAGAACATAGCAGGAAAATCAAAAGACAAAATAAAAGATTAAGGAGTGCAGGTAAAGATAAAATTCAAAAACTGCTTTAAATGTTGATTCTCTCCCTACTGTTTTTGTTTCATGCAGTATTTTGATGCTAGCATCTAATTATTCTTTGCAGTGTTTTATCTCCCCCATTATAGTATCACCAGATTTTTTTTTATTGGCACTTTCCTTATTAATGATTACAACACCTACGTTTAAGGAGCTAAATGAGTTCTCTCTTTTTCTGAGCTGCAGAGAGGGGGGTCAGCAGAGAAATGAGAATTATTCTGTTGTATGCAGATGTGTCGTACTCAAAATTATTTTTGGCCATTGAAGTAGCTCCCACAGCTTGCTGAGGCAAAAGAAAGATTCCTCTCCATTCCTAGCTGTGACCCAGGAAAGTCAAGAGATCTCCTTCTGCTCTCCAGTCAGTCACAACGGGAATTTAACAAACCTTCCAGCTTCAGCCTAAAAGCGTTAACAGTTTCCTTTTAAATACCTGTTCTTAATTAAACTCAGCTTCCTTTTCAGAGTCACTCAGCACAGAAACATGTCCACCAACAGGATGTGTTTGTTTTTCCTTCTCTGCCGTGGGTGCTGATGCTTGCTGGAGCACAGTGCATGGGGGAGCAGGGCCTGGGGAGCTCTGGTGTGCCCCAGCACCGCAGGGCAGGAGGGCAGCAGCACATCCCTGGCCCTGGCCCTGGCCCTGGCCCTGGCCCTGGCCCTGGCCCTGGCCCTGGCCCTGTCCCCGGGGATGGAGCTGTGCTGGAGCTGCGCTACCTCGGTCCCTGTCCCCGGGGATGGAGCTGTGCTGGAGCTGCGCTACCTCGGTCCCTGTCCCTGGGGATGGAGCTGTGCTGGAGCTGCGCTACCTCGGTCCCTGTCCCTGGGGATGGAGCTGTGCTGGAGCTGCGCTACCTCGGTCCCTGTCCCCGGGGATGGAGCTGTGCTGGAGCTGCGCTACCTCGGTCCCTGTCCCCGGGGATGGAGCTGTGCTGGAGCTGCGGTACCTCGGTCCCTGTCCCCGGGGATGGAGCTGTGCTGGAGCTGCGGTACCTCGGTCCCTGTCCCCGGGGATGGAGCTGTGCTGGAGCTGCACTACCTCGGTCCCTGTCCCCGGGGATGGAGCTGTGCTGGAGCTGCGGTACCTCGGTCCCCCCGGGACCGCTGCGATCTCCGCGGAGCGCCGGGGATGGAGCCCGACCTTCCCCGGCCACCGCCCCGGGGCCAGGCCGAGGCTTTGGGGTAATTCTGCTACAGCAGGAACCTGGGCCGCCAGGAAAGCAAGGGAAAGCCCAAATGAGGGGGAAAGAACTTAAATTAAAAAAAAAAAAAAATAGGAAGATGTATTTCTTATTTACACATTAGGCAGAGAAAGCAAGCCAGGGTGCAAAGAACAGCAGATAAACTTCTGCCAGGAGCCAGAAACTTTCACACCTATGCAAAGGTGGCAACGTGCTTCAAGCTTACTACTTTATTTCTTTTCCTTTGGAATCCAAAATAGGTCTGCTGTGCTCCCCACACAGGACATGAGTAACCCTAATAAATTGGTTTTGACTGTGGCCTTCATATACTTTGGATTCTTACCTATTACAAGGGCCTTAGTAAGTAATTAGAAGAAATTAATAAAGATCCATATAAATATTGTTCTAAATAACTGCTTAGTAAACCACTACATATTCATATTACAATAAATAAATTAAATTTGCCATCAAAGTTTCATGGCAAAGCAGTAGAACTATCATATTGGAGAAGCAGACAGACAGCTTGTTAGGGAGACAAAAGCTAAAGCTTTCTTAACATAGAAAATGTTCCGTGAATAGGGTTAAATACTTAATGGTTGCTAGCAAAAGATAAGACAAATATTCTTTGTTAATATTTATAGAATCCCATCAGGAACTCTTTTGTCCTAGCATTGTTTCCAAAATTCAATCCCCTAGTTATATCCATCATTTTTCATGTGATTAAAGGAATCTAAATTTGCTGCCTTGTCTTGTAAAAGAGTAAAAAGTTAGACCTGTATTATTAAAACCTCCTGGTTAGAGCAGCAAATGTAATATTGATAGTCTATGGTATATAAGTCTAAAAACCCGACTGATCACAGTCACACATGACATAGAAAACGCACTCACAGGATTCACAATGTTATTTGCTAAGAAGTTTGGATTCAGATAAGAAATAAGAGACAAAATACTTCAAGCTGATAAAAGGTGAGAAATAAAATACTAGAACCACAAGGGTAAGAATAAGGCAAAGGCTTTAGTGATATGGAAGTGACATGAGCGCACTGCCTGGGGCAGGAGACTTTCTGCAGGGGGAGTGAGCCCTGCCAGCCTGCCCTGCACCCCAACAGGGAGCCAGGGAATAGCTGGAGGCAGCCCTGGCCAGCAGAGGTGTCCTGAAAAAATCCGAAACACGCTCAGGGTTGGGGCAGAAAGTGCCGCAGGATATCCAGCCATGAAACCTCGGCAGGCAGCCGGGGGGCTGGAGGGCTGGGGTGGGCAGGGCGGACCTGTGCTGGACGGAGCACAGGCTTTTAAAAAACACAATTTTTAGTGTTTAGTGTGCAGTGCCAGGCACACAGGGGAGGGAGGAGAGGACACTGCACCTTCAGACACCTCCCGGGACACCTCGGGGCTGCAGGGGACAGCAGCATCCCCATCTGAGCGGGACAGAGCTCAGACCCCAGCCCTGCAGCCAGCACGGGGGCCCTTCCCACACCTGTAAAATGGGAGCCCTGATAGCTGCTGTTACTTCTGGCGATAAAAAATACACATTTATTTATTTTTCTGTATATATCTGTACACAAAAGACATCTCCATCCATCTGCGGCAGACTGAGCACCTGTCGGCGCTGGAAAGCAGCACCGACACCAGAAGCAAAGCGAGCCCATCCCAGAGACAGAGCAAACACCTGAGTGCCAGGTGTGTGCTGCTCTCCTGACAGCATCCTCACCTCCAGCCCTGAGCAGGGACAGGGGCAGGAGCCACCTGACAGCTCTGTCTGGGATCCTCATGCCAGAGAAAAAAAAAAAAAAATCAAAACTAACAAAACCAGTGTTTATTCTTTCACCTTTAGAAAACCAAGACTCGGTGTTAAATTCTTCCCAGCCTACTAAAAAGGTTTCTTTTTTATAAAAAAGGCAAAAGCCAAGTCCTCATTGATCCAATTTTTATTTCTTTATCCAGAACTTCTTAACAGCTTTAGAAAAATAGATAATTATTGCAGTTAATTTCAGCAAAACAGTTCAAACTCATCAGGGCTGCACAAGTATAATTTAGTACTCCTTCTGACTTATTGTTTTGACTAGATGTAGATTGATGATTAAAGTGATAAACAGTAACATTTTTATAAAATGGCTGACTCTGCCAATGGCAACTGAATAAGAAACATGCTGAAATAGCTGAGCTGTTATTGTGATTGTACTCAAGGCTGTCAACAAAGAATATAAGTATTTGACAAGGTGTTATCTAATTGTGTTTTTAAAAGCCACGATACATACATCTTTTAATGTGTCACTTTAAGCTGCAAGAGAATTTCTTTTATTAAAAAGTACAAAGGAAAAATGAATGCCTTGCATTTTCTTGTTTCTTTTTCCCAAGCTCTGCCCTTTTGCCGTCATTCGACAGAATATATTTGCTCTTTAGTCAAATTGGCTTTTATTTAAATGGTAGCCCAAAATAGCACAGCAACATTAGGTGTATAAGAAGAAAGAACAGTGTGTCCCACAGACAATTTTTATCTCAGCCCTGGTGGGAATTAACTGATCGAAACAGAAGGCTAAGAATAAAATCCTTTTGACGCTTGGAGTTAGTGAAACAGCATTTTGGAGCAAGGAAAAGGTTTGGCTTTTTGATTTTTTGATTTTTTTTTTTTTTTAATAAGAGAGATCACCAGGAAAAGTATCTTAACATACTGCCTTTAGAGCTACCTGTAGTCCTTCTGTGGTTCATGCTACACACAAGCATCCTTACATCCAAAACACACTTATCCCCAGAGAGTCCCTCTGAGCTGGGGAAGGGGTGGCAGCCACGCTGACTCCAGAGCTGTAGAGTGCAGTCCAGACCATCTCAGCCCTCTGCCCCTGTCTCTGCTTGTTAGGGAGAGCCTGGAGACCCCAAAAAGGGGTCTTTGCTAATACATTAGAAGAGAGGTGGAATCTCTGGGACAAGAGAAGGGGCAGGGGCAGGAGAGGGCACTGGTACAAGGGGTCTGACACTCCCCACAGAGAGGGATGGCTGGGAGGGAAGGAGGGAGTTAAAATGGACCACAGAGGGAATTAAACAAAGATGCTACGAAAAAATAGGAAACTCCTGCTTATGTGTTCTTGCCTTTTAGGATGACAATAGTATTGTGAAATGCTGCAAGGTCTGGAGAAAGACAGGGAATTAACTGTTAGGAAACCTTCTTAGGATGAGTTCCCAGTGGGGGGAGGAGTGTGGGAACTGTCAAGGACTGATGGTGTCTGAGCATCTCTCTGGGTGTGGGGAAGGCAAAGCATCAAAACTTTTCCCTTTTCAGCTAGGTAGGGACCTAACACAACCAAGGAGGTGGGCCCCTGTGAAGTGGGAAGTCCTGATGGACTTGCAAGGCCATCATTCCAAGAGTGTTCTCCATTGGGCATCAGCTTGAGAAAGCCCTGATCTTCACCAGGAGTCAGAAACAGACTCCAGTTTTCCATTAGCATTTGCCTTAGAGCTGACCACACAAAAGGGAAACTCTGTGGCAAGGAAGATGGCAGCAGTGTGGCACCTGCTTAAAGACATGGCATGTTTTTGGGTAAACAGCTGAGGCTCAAGTAGAGCAGCACACTGATGAAAAATGCAGGCTCCCAAATTGCACCGAGATCTACCAATGTCATTTGCTCACCAGTCCCAGCAGCACCACTGAAATATAGAGGTCAACCTGGTCTATTATGGGACAGCAACTTCTAATTTTTAATCCTAGTGGTATTTTAAGCACAGGATAGAAGTTAAAGGAGAAAAATATCTTTATAATGAAAAACACAGAGAGTACCATCTGACCTGATTTTCCAAGGTAAGGTGCTTCATCCCTTCCTGGCCTGAGCACCATGTGTTTGTTTGTCTTTGAAGATATATTTGCCAAAAGCTGTGGGGAATGGCCAGAGTTTCACTGTCAGAGGTTAAGAACATCTTTGCTACCATCTCATGGCCTGGGTTCACAGCATTTCTATAGACCATACCTTACCATTCATTTTAAAACTACCTCAAATTGTTGCTTTTTTTTCAGAAGGAGCTGAAAAACACTCTAAAGATAATGGCTGAGTGGCTTCCAGGTTCTGTGTTTAAAGATGCAAAGTATAAGAGACATTGTAGAAAATCCTGCGTGTCCTTTCCCTACAATAGGGAAGGTACAGGTCATGGGCCTGTGGCAGCCACAGGAAATAACTGAATATGAATGTGAAAAATAACTGATAAAATAGCTTATTGTTAATGTAGGATCTCCTTTCTATGAGGGGATCACAACTGTCAGATCTCTGGCCAGTTCAAAAGTCAGAAAATTTCCAATTCAAAGCCCTGTCCTTTATGTAAATGAACGAGAAGCAAAGAAACACAACCCTGCCTTTGAGAGGAGTGCCAATGGTTCAAGGACTGGGGCTGGATGCTGAATTCCCACCTCCTTGGCAGGGGCAGTGCCCTGATCCCAGGGACTGAGCAGCGCTCCTCATGGAAAGAGAAGCAGAGGAGCCCTTGCCTGATTGCTGAGGAGCTGAGGCAGTGCTGACCTGTGGCTCTGCTGCTGGCTTTTAAACAGCAGCTGGAGCTGGGTGCTCTGGAAAAAAGAGACAACACCTTCAGGCCCTTCTAAATGACTAAAGATGCACCTGCTCTTGGGAAGGGCAAATCACCTGTAAGAACCCACAGTGGCCATGCACCTGTGACCTACCACATGCTTACAGAGAATAGAAACTAGATTAACCAATGTGAAAGAAAACCATATGAACAATAGCCTGTGTTTGTACTTTTCCAGCCATAAATGTTGGAAGTGAGGTAGCCTTGGTCCAGTCTTCCCACCTGGATTCTCAAGCATGTTCATAAAGAGGAAAAACAGTTCCCTGTGAGACTTTAATTTTTAATAACATTTTGGCATTAGTTCTCTTTCAGGTGCTGCTGTGCCCTTTAGTAGCTGGTTCCAAATAAATTATACTACTATAAAAGGTTTTACCACCCTTTGCATGAGCTAGAAGTATGAGGAGTTACCTGAAGGCAAAGATAAAAAGTAATATAATTAGTTAACTTAATCTGAAGCAGAACATCTGACTCATTTAGGGTGCAGTCCCAAGGAAAGATCCTAATAAGTTAGTGTAGAGAAAGAGTTTTATATTCAAATGGACAAAATCATGAAGGAATGTACATACTTGGAGTCAGACCCAGAATTATTTTTATCATCTTTTGTCTTTCCTTTTTTTATTACTTTTTTTTTTTCAATGAATAACTGTAATTCAAGGGTGCTGCATTTTGTAATGATTTACGGGATGTAGCCAACATTTTGTGACCCTTGTGGGAATTTAAAAACTTCTTTGAATTTATCTGTATTTCAGAGTGAATCCTGTGAATCTGGAACTCCTTTGGAAGAAAAGAAAAAGACAGTCATAGGCTCCTGCATTAATTATGATATTTTTAGTTATTTAGCTAGATTTAAGAAAAATAAAGTCAACATACTGTAAATAAATTCTAAAATCCTTAGCTTTGTGGTTTCTCAGACTGAGTCTCAGTGGAAGAGCTTCAAAAGCCACATACTTTCTATTACAAAAAATAGTAAAACAAAGATTTGGGCTGTATTTTGTAATTTTTCAATCATTATATAGCAATGCTACCAATCTCTAAAAAAGAAGAAAACTTGTTTACAAGTGTGTCAGGAGGAAGGGAGCCATTTGGGGGATGTCAGTTTACAAAGACCTGGCCAGTATCAGAGCACTGTAACAGCTTCAAAACCTTCCTCAGTATTGTGCAGAGGTGGGGTGAGGAGTAATGGCTTAGGAAAAGTGGCCTCATCTTTTGGTCAAACAATTCCAGTGTCATGCAGACAATTAATAAGCAGCCAGCAGAGTATGTAACTGGTGATTATCTGAACAAAGTGGTTTGCTTTTGCATTATTTCTCAGGACCTGGTGCAATATGTTGGAATTTTTAGCCTATTGCTCATTATCGCACTCATTTCCTGAGATCTTGTTTTAACTAAGACACTGTCAAAGTACTTACTTTGTTTTACTCTCTGTTTGCTTTTTTGTACAGGAGTCAGGAGGATTAGATACAAAATATGATCTGGCATTCTGTGATGAGAATATTCTTTCTTTGAAAGGATTCCTTTATTTTTAATATCTGAGCAGCTAGAAACAGTGAGACAGGGGTGCTCTTTCCAAGTATCTACTCATCCGAGGGCTCCCACACAACAAATCTACATTTAGGACTTTTATGTTCTCATCCAGACAGTCCTGGAGGGAGGGAGATGAGGAATACTGAGACTGCTTTAATAGGCAGAGAACCTGTATGGCTGCTGGTCCAGTCCCTGGCCTCGGGATGGTACATCCCACCGCGATGTGGAGGAAAGGACAGCAGGGAAATGTAACCCTGCAGTCATCCCAGCTATCCTGCTGCCTCTCTGCTCTGGCTACATGATTTTAAAAGGTGGCTGTGATGAGCAGTGCTATTCCTCTGCCAGTGATGGTGCTGGATGGGGAGCACTCATGCTAAAGAGACCAACAGACAAGCTGGAAGATGCTTTGCCTGAGCAGAGGTGAGCAGGGTGAGGAGCAGGCTGGGCAGCAAGCACAGCTCCAGGCTGAAGCCCTGGGCAGGCTCACTCCTGCCCTTTGCAGGAAAAGCACAATGATATCAGTGTGGTCAACTTGGTAGCAACACTACTGATTCCCAAAGTGAATTTCCCCCTACACAAGCAAGTTGGTGACCAGAGAAACTCCAAAGATGACCAGTCACCCCAGAAGATCTAGAGCAAACCAGCTACACAGCTCAAATGAAAGCAAAGTCCTCATGCAGGTATCTAGACTGAACATCTGAGTCCACCAGGACGCATAAATAAAAAAATAATTAAAATTATTTTAAAATAATTTTTAAAGTATCATTTCTCAAAAAGTACAATGCAGCCATGTCAGCTCTTCAGAAAACATTGCCATGCTTCACTTATGTCTTCCAGAGATGTATTAAAAGGGATAAGGACCATATTGTAGGATAACCACCATATGCCGTTCACCCTTTGTTCTGGCTTTTATTTTTCTTTCCTTATTTGTCAGGCTTGTTACAACTTTCTCTTGGAAGAGTGCCAATGTCAGAAGTATATACATTATCCCTTCTTTTGGCTTCTAGAAATCTGAGATAATCTCTTCATATACAGGACAGGAAGATGTGTCCATAGTAATACATGGTCACACTTCTGCTACTCAGCCCTGGGAGTATCTAATAACCTCTAATCCAGACTGGATTTCTTTTTTTTTTTTTATTTTATTTTTTTTTTTTAAGCCAAAAGTCTTAGGACTGATAACTCAAACCTTTAGGCTCATGGCCTTATTTCCATATTCATATGAGGACCTTTCAGGTGAAAGAAGGGTTCTTATTTTGCACAGATGAGTGGTGGTAGTAGGTTGATTTCATTTTTTTTTTTAAGGAATGCTTTTTTTCCTGTTTCTTTGTTAGCCTCAATATTTTCCTTTTATTACCAGCACATTTCTGATTTATTGCAGTATGGGGCCAGCAAACAAGATTGTCAAAATGAGTATGCGCTTGTTATAACCCACTCAAAAAATTATAAAAAGGATTTTAAAAGAAAACAAATTCAAGTCAGTTTTAATTTTGACACTGATTGATGCTGATATTTCTGACCAGTTTTATGTTGCACAGATTTTGAACAATATCCTCCTCTGATCTTCAGTGCTGTAGTTATAAATACTTGATAGCATTTTCATAAAAGGATCTTTTTACAATACGCTTAATGAGAGCTTCTGCTGAAGATACACAAGTAAAAAGAAACCCAGCTTAATATGGTGATAGTCAGATACTCAATAAGTGGCATGTGTTCTCAAAAACCTCTGACAAAAAATTTTCAATTATTATACCTGTGTCTTTCAGCATCACTTTACTGTATCAATTATTCATGTAACACCTCACTGAAAAATGTTATATTTAGCAATCATCTTAAAAATTCTCTAAACAGTAGCACAACAGCTGATATGACCAAAAAAGTGATCATTCATCACCTGTCTGTAATGATGAACCTGTCACAAACTCTGAAGAAAAAAGTTGGTTTTTTTCTCTTGGCTTAAAAAACCTAAACCAAAGTTATTTGTAATTATGCAACATTTGCTTTCTATTTCCACAGCCAGTTAGGGTTCACAAACATGAAAATCCATTTTGGAATGGTACATAAAGTGTGACCAATCCCTGTTCAGTCAATTAATGAGCGGTCTGCATACGATGTTTATCTGATCATCTGCATCTTTAGTACAGACGTGGGTAAAGCTGGCATTAACAAAGGACTGGGTTTAACTTCTTGGGAGCAACTGGTTCAAGAAATTGCACGTTTGCTGATTATGTGTTCACACAAAGCACACAGGAGCCCCTTTCCTGTTCGTATGAAAAACCTAAGGACTGTATGTGGAAGGATATAAGCATGTGGCAGAAAATAAAGTTAACACTAAAAATCACATTTTTAGAGCTTTGTTGCTATTCATGAAGCTTGTTAGTAATGTAGGACTTTTCAAAAAAACCCTGTGTGGTCTCTTAGTTTGTACTAAGACATACATTAAATACGGACATATTATTTCTCTGAACACAATGCTATTTTTATTTTTCAAGAATTACTCCAGTGACTTCCATATAGAAATTATCTCACACATCGGTATTCTGATTATGATATTTAAGGGTCATGAATAATAAAATTGCTAAATATGCTTATTGCCATCTATAAATAAAGGTTATCAGACTGGAGGCTTTGTTTTCGGAGTAGTGGAAAAAGTAGGGTTAGTTGCAAGACAATAGTGCTTTAATTTAACTTTGAAAATAAATACTTAAAATTATAAATGTTCAAATGGTTTCCAAGGTGCAGTGAGCCTAAATTAATACTTGCAAAATAAATGCAACAGCACAACTGCAGAAGTTCACTTTATAGCAGAAAGTTCACAGGTCTGCCAGCAAAGCATCTATAAACATTAGAATCATCTTTCAGCATGGATCCCATCCTACCCAGTGCAAAAACTCCAGCTTAGGTCTGAGGGGATAAAAAAGCAATTCTCCATAACAGCTACGAAAATTGCAATTTATTACAACTGGTATTTATCCACAGATGTATTTGGGCAACGTGGGGAGGGTGTTCCTGGTTTTCAGCTGGTGTTGCCTGGCTGTACAGAGCAGCCCTCCTGCGGGAGGAGCTCCCTGGCCTGCTCAGCCCTGCAGCCTGGCCAGGGCCAGCTGTGCCTAAAAAAGAACTTCCCTGGAGCTGGTGGGTGCTGAGCTATGGATACACAGCTAAAATGTCACAGTGAGGGACAAAAAGAGTGCTGGAGTTAAAGAAGAAAATGTAGATCACTATCTTAAAACAACACAAAATCTTATCAAGACATTATCCCTGACAAAGAACAAGAGGAGAACAAAATCTGCTTCCTGTCCCCTGTCTTTAGGGTGGCTGAGCTCTGGAACAGCTCTTGCTGCCCAGCAAGGTTGTGGAGCCTTTCTCTCTGGAGCCATTCAAAACCCACCTGGTTCCTGCATGAACTTGTTCCAGGTGACCCTGCCTTGACAGAGGGATTGGGACTGGATGATCTCCAGAGGTTCCTCCAAACCTGACTATTCTGTGATTCCATGATTCTGTCTCTGGACTCCCTAATTCAATCTTGTGAACTGCGAATAACAGCCAGACAAAAGTCACTCCATATTTCCCACACAAATGTTAGGATTCAAGACTAAATTACCTGTACTTTGTGTGGCCTTTGAAGGGATAATACAAAATATCTTAACACTTTGAAGCTGCTGTTGAACTTTGTGTTTTAATGGTGCTTTTTATAAAGTGATTCTTACAAGCATGGGCAAATATGAGGGTAACTTTTGTGCTTCTTTAAAATCTCTGCTCAAAAAGACCCCTTATGCTCAGACCTCTTTAAGCTTCTGTGCAGGCTCTTACAGGGCATGGTGCTCACACATTGCCATGCACTGAGGACAGGTCCAGTGCCTGCTGGAGGAGCACCTTGCCCACCCCTGGCTGCGAGAGGAGCTCTGTCCCCAGCCCTGCAGCCTCTCCTGCTGGGTGAACAACTTGCCCAGCAAGCATCTGTGTCCCCAGGCACTTGGCTACATGTGTGGATGCTAACTCTGCTAATGGCGAGGTTGCAGCGCAGTAATGAGAGGAACAATGTTTGTTTTGATCAGTTTGATAATTCATTTAAAAGTATTGTACCAGAGCCATGGAGACAGAAAGCCACGCCATTGTTACGCGCTGGCACCGTCTCGTTATGTGAAGTAATTGAAACCTGTGGGAACAATATATGATTTAAAGCAGACAGTGAGGTTCTTTTCTTAAACAACAATAGCATTGTTTTTCTATGGTCCTGATCTTGCTCATGGGAGCAAACTTCTCTAGGCGAGGAGTTAGGGAAATTTTTGGTTGCTGATTTTTAATGGCCAACATTGACTTTTCAGGAAGGTTGATGATTTGGGCCTTCTTTCAATAAAAATGTCTTCAATGGGATGCTCATGATTTGCATATCTGCACACAGACACACATGGGTTTCCAAGCCCTTCTTGCATGTTTAAGATCAATAGCTCAATTGACAGTAAAGGATGTGCCCTGAATTTCTCTGTAGGGTGGCTGCATGTTTCTCTAGTGGGGCTTGATGTTTGCTGGGTTAGAGGGATACTTAAAACATTGCTCTCTGCTTTGCATTAGGTTTATGTCCTAAATCATCAAGTAACAATCAAATAATAAGAGTGTATTTTAGTATTACACACCTCAGAGGTGCTCAGTAGGTACCGAGGAATTTCTTTGCTATAATTAAGAGGTTTGCAGACCAGATGTACAAATGACAACCGATTTTGATTTACTTGGAAAAATGAGTCATATCACTTATTATTAACTATTAAAGTAATTTAAACCCTTTTGAGAATAGATCTAACGCTGCATTGCTTTGAAGGTTTGATATGTCTTGTAATCCATAGATTATTAAAGTTAATTTCTCTGCCGAGATCCTACTTTCAGTACAAAATGCATGCACGCTAAAATGGTGTTGGTTTTTTTGTTTGTCTCCTTCTTTTTTATAACAAAGATGTACTTTAATTGGCTTTCTATTTATACTGCACTCAATGAAGGTATGGAGGCTGCAAGTGGGAGAAACCTTCCACAATTCTGGCTTGCAAAGCATACAGAAAAGCACACCATTCATCCACAAGTACACCCAAACCTTTCATTTGAGTTGGGCTGTGCTTGTGGGTGCGTGGCGTTCTTTTCTCTCTATTTGTTCTCCATGTATAATTTAGACTACATTTTGCTTTAGAGACCCTTAGCGGATAAGGAAAAGAAGGCAATAACAATATGTTGATTTATATCACGGTGAAACATTTTTCCCCCATACTTCAAAGTAATTTTAATTGAATTTAATCCTCTTGACTTTCATTTCCTTATAAATGAGTTCTAGTTGTAATGTTAGAATGAAACAGAATTTAGCAGCTAACAGGTTTTTAGGGTTTTTGATTATAGATTATTATATAATGTTTCTTGGGCTAGAAAATACTGAATGCTAAATACTGTCCCATATTAGATCATTTTGAAACCTTCCTCTCTTCTACAAGTAGGAGAGAGGCATAACAATTTAGGTTAAAGTACAGTTCATTTAAAGAAGTAAAAATGTTTGAGGAAATGATTAAAACTGCTGCAAATCACTTACCAGTTTATATTCATGATCAAGAATATATCTAAGAAGAAAATTAAAAAAAAAAAAACCCAAACAAACAAAAAACAAACGAATATCTTCCAAAGGAACTATGCCATGCATGATTCCATCAGTTGTGTGGGCACATTTATCATATTTTAGCTCCTCATCCATAGATCATAGAACACTAAGATCCCAATTCATTAAAAATTGAATACTCTATTTAAGCTGGATGTTCTTATGCTTAGAGAAAAAGCACGGAAGAGTTTTATTTTATTTTCCTCTGAAAAATCACATTTTGCCATTTGATTTTACCTGGACAGCACTCCTCAGTTAATTGCTACACAATTTTAGAGCTTCATAATTGAATGTACAAAAGAAATTTCAAATGAAAAAGTGCCTGCTATGAGAATTACAGAATAATTCCCACCTGCCCCCGTGCACCCCATCCTGCTGTCCCGGCTTTAAAACTCAGTTTACCAGTCATGACATACATGAACTCATCTTGAAGCCTGTCAGCCAGTCCCCTAATCACTGAGATTGCACTGACATGACTGGGTGCTGTGCTGGCGATTCCTAGGGGATTTTGCCATCCCTGTTTCCGCAGGTCTGTCCTGCACGCCCAGCTCACTCGTTAGCAAACACGGCGGTTCACAGCACAGCTTCCAAGGCCCAGGCAGCCGTGACACAGCCTGGCACTCTCAGCAGCTGACTTTGAAGACAGCGCTTTGAAACAAGAAGTTTGGAAGCACCAGATGATCTAGTCTGCTAATGAATGAGATCATCATAATGAGGATCTAGTCTGTTAATGAATAAGCTGGGTGTGCAGGATGGGCAGGAGCAGCAAACAAGCTTTTTCTGGGTTTCTGAAGAGATGGGGATGGCTTTGAAGCATTTAGCAGGAGACTTTCCTGTTCTCTGGCAGAAACAGGGTCAGATGCAGGATACACAAACAACGCATTTTAAAATACACCTGCAATCCCTAAGGATCTTAGCTACCAATATTCAGATTTATGTCTTACATAGTCATAAATCAAATTTTGGTATTAACTTTCAAGTTAGCACATCTATATTTGGCTTGCTTACTGGGGTCTTCTGCCATCCATATCACTACACACAGTCCTAAATTTGAAATGCATACAGAGATCTGTCTTCTTCACTGGAGCAGGGACATTCCTTCTGTTTTCAACTTATGATGCAAAAAAAAAAATAAAATCCACACCTCTCCCAAAACGTGCATAGTGCTTAGGTACCAACAGTTTGTTTTTCTAAAACAAAAATCACTTATTTAGTAAGTTTTTTATTGAAATGCATTGATGTGTATCAAGATAACATGGTAACCACTCATAACATCTGAAAACCTTCTGCCTATTGGAGAATTTCAGAACTTTACTCATGTGTACTCTTATATAACACATTTACTGACCCTGTCAATGCACCTAATGCTAAACCTATACAATACAAGGAGTTATGTTTGCCAGGGAAAAGCCCATTAAAGCCAATAGAAATTGCCTGTTTGCATTCACATCCACTGTTATGGAAGAGCACAAAATGGAAAACACAGACAATGTGTAGATGCAGAAGTACTGTTATTAAAGGTGCACATGCAGCAAGCACCATCCCACACTCTCACTCCTGTAACCACTGTATCCTGCTATACAATAACAACCTGCTTCCTATCCAAAGTAATCACTGATGAGGGCAAATCTTGAATTTTTAATGCTGCCTGATGTCGGCAGACCAATGTTCTAAATGAGAAAAAAAAGACCTGGTCCTAAGAGATGCATCTGTCTATAGACTCTGCTTAAGAAAATTAAATGGGGCAAATAAAGTACTTCAACATAAAGTTTGAAGGAAATTCCAATTAAATGCCTTGTCCTAAATAGACAAGTGTGGATTGACTGAAGTTTTTCCTCAAAGGAAAAATTTTCTATTCATTCCAGATGCGACTATCATGAGTGGAGGAAGTTCTCCTCCATGCAGCAGCAGCCACCTAAGTTTGACAGCCATACCTCTTGGTTTCCTGCAGCAGGAGATGCCTGTGGGATGAAGAAAGAAAATGTGGGTGGGAATAAAGATCTCCCCATAAGTCTGGCTCTTCAGAGGGTGAGAGAAATGGTTAAGGAGAGCTCCCTGTGAGAGAGGACTTCAAAGTTTTGCTGTTCAGTATTTTTCCACTTCTGGATGATGCCATTAGCAGCTCACCCTGCTGGGTGGCTGTTATGCCATAGCATAGGGTATGTTCAGAACATACCCTAACCCTTTCAAGTACTGTCAGTACCAGCCCTGGATTCACTAAGTGCAAGATGGGTTAAAGGAACAAAGCAATCTGGTGGTCCCTTTTTTTTTTTTTTTTTTTTTTTTTTAAATTCAAGTTTCTTCCTAGGAATACCCAGGAATTGGAATTGCCCCCCTTTGTTCTTGCATATACAGTTGCTTGTTACTAATTACCACAATTGAGACTGTGACCTGAGAACTGAACTGCAGCAAGAGTTGCAATCTTTATTCTTGTTCTCCAAGATTGCACCACTGATCCTGGAAGTGGGAAAGATGATGTTTAATATTTGTCAGGAAGAGTGAGAAAAGCATTACAAACTATTTTATACAATCTACTGCTCTTCAATCTTTGAGGTCAATTCCAGGGGTTGAGTGTTACCGTGGGTCAAAACCCTCAAATTCTGATTGAAGAAATGTGTGATTCTCTGCACAGAGGGAAGAGGAGTTTCGGGAAGGCAGGTACCACACCAGTGCAGACACAGACACCTGTGAGAGCTAAAATAACCTCACTGCCCACAAGCCAGGGCTGCAGCTCCCTCAAAAAGGGCTTAAAGTATTCAGAATTAGGGACCATTCCTAATTTAGGGTGCCAGTGGGAAGTGCAGGAGTGAAGCCCTGTGGGATCCCCACCTGGCCGCTGCCTCCTGCAGCAGCGGGGCCGCTGCGGCGCTGCTGTTTTAAAGCCTTTTAGCACTTCGTAAAGCAGCCCTTAGCAGGCCACAAAGTTTACTCACTTCCATATGAGCTGTAAACGGGATAGGAAAGCCTGGCCTTTACAGAGGGGAGAGGAAATGTTTCACGTGTTTCTTCAGAAGGCCCTGGGGAGAAAGGGTATCCTCCAGCAGACACATCCGCACGGTGGGCTGGGAGATGCCAGGAGGTGTGAAACCTGGCCAGCACCGAACATCATCCACAGCAAACCACGTGAAGCAGATGAGAAACCAGCTGGTTGTATCTAAATACAGGGACAGGCTAGACTACAATACCTGGTATTTTCAATAATACTGATATCCTCAGTTAATAAAATCATGAGTAGCAGTTACTCTTAGTAGCAAGAAATGAAGGAACCTACTCAAAGGTTCTGAGACTAAAACATGACGCAGAAACCATGATGTAACTGCCCAGAGCACTAACAATTACAGACCACTTAGAAGAAACACCTTTATCCCATGATTTATACTTCTCATGAATCAAACCAACACACTTCCAGTTGTGTGTTAAATGAGGTTAAGATTACTATTACCGTGAAAAGTCAAAGAATTTCATTCAGTATTGTCTCAGCACACAGAACACTGCCCAGAATATGAGAACTGAGAATGTCTGGTGTTGTACAGTATTATAGTAAAAATATGACTGAACTGTGTAGCAAATCTCAGTGCTAAATGGGATATCAGCATGTGGTTTTCCATATTCTTGACCTATGTAAGAGTTGCTTGTTCTGTAGCTCTTGATATCCACAGAGCTCACAGTGGGTTTGTACTCTCTTATATCTCTTTTTATCACCATAAACATTAAAAACATTATAACTAAAATGAGAGAATGGCCTGCACCTGATTTTATCACGTGTTATGCTAATACACCATGTTAATGAGCTATACTGAAATACCGAGGAATATTGAAAATGCAATAGCATCTTAATGCACTATTGATAAGAGACTGACATTCCTGCTCATTCTGTCTCACTTGCAACAGTGCCTGGCAAATTATAGCTGTAGTTTCATGATCATAAACTTAGAGGAAACATGTTCAGGGTCTGTCAACAGTTGAAAATAAGATTCACCATGCATTTGTGTCTATCTTCTTCATAAAATGTTTAATGCACTGTGTTTTGCAGCACAGTTTATATTGCATGTGACCAATATATGGAACTCCTTCTGTGTAATGTGAGATCATGTAATAGCTGTAGTAAACCAAATGTGCAATAATATTTATATACATCTGCTTTACATATAGGGTAGCAGCATGCACGTCCATACACATGAGATTCAGCCACATATACATATATAGCAGTGCAAATTAACTCTTCAAAGACTTGAAATAACTTTCTGTTTTGCTTTTGTTTGTGGAAATGGAGTTACATGGAGCTTGCCAGCCCCTCTCACAAGGAAAGTGGGATGGAGGGGCAACCAGCCTTTTAATGTTGCTCCATTGAGTACCCGAGTATTTTCGCTACTCTAACTCTACTAGCATAGTAGGAGCATGATACTATATTTACCAACATACTGCCCATTTCAGCCACCAGCTTATCCAAGTTCTATTTGATTTATAAATAAAACACTATGAGAAATTATTCCATAAGATTAGGAAGCATATTCAGCCTCTGTGTAATTTACCAGACTTTAAAGGATTGCTATAGAGAAGAATTTGGTTCTCCCAATCTAATGTATTCAAGGAGTTTGGAGGAAAACTGATTTTTTTTTTTTTAACAAGAGTTTTACAGATGTCTGCTAAAACCTTAATAGAAGCTTTGAGCCAGAGACTCCTATAATTCAACCCCTGAACTTTTGAACAACAATTTTATTTAGAAAGTTGATTTATTCATAAGTAAATAGGATACAGTGTGGATGAAGTACAAGGGATCAGGAGGCAGTTATTAGATTTATAAGTACAAAAGCCTCACTGTTGCAGACAGTGGAGGCTCAGCAGTTACTGTACCTTTCAAAACTAATATGTAACCATATCTGTTTTAAAAGAGTGATTCATATTACTCCGAATGCATGAGAAACTCTTTCTCATCCCCACCACAGGAAACTTGAGTCTGATTTTAATGAGCTTCAATTGGAATGTGGCCTTTGAAAAGTAGTGCATTTGAAAAGATGGAACATTAAATTTTGTAATGATGTAAAACATCTTCAATTTTTGACAGGACAATGGTGCTTATTGTGCTTTATGGGCCCAGTGGTGATTCAAAGGTCACTTTGTATATGACTCCACAGACAGGGGCAGCAGTGAATGAAAATTAGGTTACATGTGATCAGCTTTATTATTAATCAGATGAAAATGGATTTTTAACATTTTTCTAATGAGCAACAGAGAAAGAAGAAAATACCATGAATAAAACTACAAGAATGAACAGCAAGACCAAAATGCACAATGTGCATAACCAAACTAACGTGTATTAAATCTGAAATCCTTAAATACTGTCTCAAGAAATAAAATGCAGCTGCATATTTTTGTGTCATAAATATATAGAAAACTGCTGAAATACCTACTGTAATTTACTATCTCTGTCCTTTGTTTATAACTAACTAATGAACTGATTTCTTCGTACAGTATATTATAGCAGGACCAGATAGCAGTGCTATGGTTAAGGTTGTGTCAGCATTTCCATTATAAATCCTGTTTTTCAGGGGTTTATAACTCAGCTGTGAAAATGCAGCCCAGGCTAAAACTTGGCACACAAGGTCTCTGCCAAGATGCACATTTATTTTACAAATTTCCCCAAAATGTCTCTTGGAATATTCTGGTATCATATGAATGTGAATTATACAAACACGGTAAAAGTTTACTAGTTTAGAACTCTGCATTTGTTTATCTATAGAAACAGGCTTGATTAAAAAAAAAAAAAGCAGCTTGTCCCTTTATAAAACGACAGGCTAACACACCTTTGCCTTGGAAAGTGCAAAAAATTAATATTTTCAAATCCTTTGAAGCATCGCTCCTAAGCGGAGCACTGGTTTTGCGTACCCTGGAATATTTTCATGCTAAATAAAACACAGTGCTACAGAATTAGATTGTTGAACATTTACCATTGGGTCCTCATGCTGTGAGTGAACTTGCATTAAACCTCACATTAATAAAGCGCTTAATCACAAGAAGCCTGTGTGTCTAGCTCAGTCTTTGGCTCAGCCAAATGCCATTTGGCTATCAAAGACCTGTTTTGATTAGCAACTAGTGCCAAGAAGCAGGGAGAGGAGTGGTTTGCAGAAACGAGAAACGCTTCTTTTCGCAGTTAATCACCCAAAGAGGAGCAGAGAAAAACACAGAACAGCGATGGCTGAGAAGCAAATCCAAAATCAAACAAAATAGCACAGGTCCCATCCTGCCAGTCACCAGGGCTGTCGGGCTGTGCTGTGGAAAGCTCATGGCCAGGGCTGGAGGTGCCTGACCTAGGGCACCCTAATTTCCAACTTTCCAAAGTGGAACAGCGTCACTGACGTGCCTCAAAGGAACGGTGGGCAAACAATGCAACAGCCAAGTTACAACAGCAAAAAGCACCAGTCAGCACAAGAGAGGGTGTTATATGAGAGGCTGGGAGTATTTTCTTTCTTTCAAACAGATTTACTGGGACATAAACGAGTGAGGGGAGGGGGGGCAGCAGACAGGGGGTAAGGAGCACTGCATGCTCCCTCCCTGCTTTCTCACACGGCACACACTCCCAGGCTTGGCATGGGGGAAGTGGGCATGTCCTCCTGTCCCATTTGTGCTGCCCATGCCCAGCCTGACCTGGGGTTTTTAACACTGGCTTTTCTGAAACTACCCCATGAGTCCATACAAGGATGGCTGCTGCATCCCAAGCAGAGCTCTTATCACCTCCCACACAGCATCAGAACACACAGAAGATGCTGGTCAACTTTTTTCATGCTGCTGCCTCTGTCTAAAACCTTACATCTGCAGGTAAGCCACAACCCCAAGCAGAGGAGCAGTTGCAGAGGTGCAACAGAAACCAGGCAGTGCTGGCTGGGTGCCCCAAAAGACCAAAGCAGCACAAAAGCCACAGGCCCAAGAAGCAGCTGCCTCCCACAGCCACTTCTCTCTGATAAACACCTAAGCTGCAAGAGGAGTTTCTGTGAATCCACGTCCCTGTGTATCCACACAAGATCATCCACAGCCTTGGCCCAAGGCTGCTGAGACAAAACTACTCATGCTCCAGCACAATCACGGATGTCCCACCCTGCCACGGGAAGTACACGAGACAAAAATCACTCAGGCACATTCAAAACTGTTTACATTAAACAGTGAAAAGGAGAAGACTGTGAGAACAAACGTGCTGTAGCTTACACTGAGTCATGTGTCAGCCCTGCAGAGCGGTGAGCAAGCGGGTCCTTCCCGGCACCACGAGCCCGTGTGAGGCAGACAGATGCTCTATTGCAGCTGCAGAGCCAAGCTGCCCACGCAAAAAGCAAGTTCCCTGTAGAAGCAGGAACATTTGACCGACTGGTGGCTGAAGACACAGCATTTGCCAAAAAGAAAGACAAACCAAATGTTATTGACAGCAGAGGGTTGGAGGGGAAACATCTGAAATCTGCCACATCAAGGCTGCACGGCACTATTATTGCCCACTGCAAAACCCAGACGGGCTGCATGAGGCTCCTGGCCCTCCACCCCAGCCATGTTTGGAAAGGAAAAGATTTCAGCAAGGTCTTACTGTGTTTTCAGGGTGCTTCTTGCTCTCCTGCAGGAGGGTGCTGCAGCAGAGAGCTGCACCCTGTTGAACCAAGCGGGAGCAGCTAGACCCAGTGCCTGGCTAAGGATGCTCAGCTGTTCCACTGGTGCTTCTTTAGCCTCCCACCCTTCAGGCCAGGCAGACTTACCCAAACAGACTTTTACGTGGGATATTTCCCTGATTTCCAGCCTATTTCGGGAGGAAGATACAGGGATAATTACTTTTCCATGTATTTTATATTAGTTTGTGATTCTGCTCCTAAGGTGGGCAAGGAGCGCTGAAGCCTGTTGGTAACTTTAGAAAGGGAAAAGGGGGAAGCAATCTAAACCACACGTTCTGTTAAAAAGGATGCAAAATGGATCTCTAACTGCTGTGTGGGTCAGTGTCTGTTCCATTGGCAGTGATGTCTGACTATCTCAGGCTGCAATATTAATGCATGTCTCTTTAAGAAAATACATAGCATTCACAGTGAAATATAGAGGATATGCCATAGTGTTTTTGATTATTAAGTTAAATAGCCATGTAAAATGAGTACAGCATATTGGCACTGATTCCTGCTGTACTGAGGCTCCTTTGAAAAATTAGTTAATTAGTTTCCCCCACCGCCCCCCCATCTAAAACTTTGCTTGAATAAATTTGTGGTTAGAACAAGTATGAAGAATTCTGATTTTCTTGGCTAATTTTTTCCTCTCTTCCCCTCTTTTCAAGGGAAACTTCCCTCATCTATTGGAATAGCAGTGTTCGTCTTGGATAAAGATGACTGCCTAAAAAAGTAACATTAGCAAAAATATATTTTGTGTAGCAAAACAGCTACCCATATTTTCTCTGAATGTAACTGTCCATCACAGCATAAGGTGAACCAACAGACTCTACAGACTGTTATAAACTTGTTAATTCTTTAATAAATTAACCACAAAAGAAGTGTTAATTAACTCGTAAAAATGTTTAGAGATTCTGTGAGAAAAAAAATCATAAGGACTGAAAAACGTATGCTTAGTGATACATAAAAAAATACAGGTCTTTAACTCAATTTCTGAGACTTTTACAACTAAGTACAGAGAAAGACAGATGAAATTATGTTCTGACTACATGCACTGAATAAGCCCAAAGGGAACTTCTGTATATAGTTATCAGTGGCACTGAAATCTGCTTAGGAAAGCAACAAGTCTTTTGTTCTGTTGACAACAGTTATTACAATTAATTCATTTTGTGATTGGTATTTGCACTGAGTGACAAGGTGTTATTTTACCTCAGTAAAAGTTAAAATGGTAATACCTACATGTGAAATAACACTGAGTTTGCTATCACTCACTCAAGAAAAGAAAAGACTCTGTTCAGAAATGCCTGCTCAGCCACCACTCCTGCAAACCTGAAGTGTTATCATCAGGCTTCTCTTGCTCTGATTTCCCCCAATTTGCATTTTTGCTCTTCTAAAAGTTTATTTGGGAGGAAAAAAAGAATGGAATAAAAATTGCCTGCTTTTTACTAAGTGACAGAACAAAGCATCAGTGAACAGAGCAAAGGGTCTGCAAAGGCTCAGCTGCAGCTGGAGTGAGGTCCTGGCTGAGGATGAAGGCTGCCTGGGGTGCCAGTGCTGGGGGCCCCAGCGTGTCCCAGAGGAGTGTCCTCACACCCAGGGCTGTTTCTTGGGGCTGGTGGGTGAGAGCAGCCCCTCTCAAGCACAGCCGTGGGCAGGCTGCTCTCCGGCCGTGCCCTGGGAGCCACAAGAACGGGCATCCTTCATCCCCGGCCCGGCTGTGCCCTGTGCCGGTGGGACGCTCTCTGAGCCCCGTGACAACAGCACGTTGGCTATGGTCCCGCTCCTTGCAGGGACATACATGGGTCAAGCCCCATGGGGCAAGAGGAGTGTCTCTGTGGCCAGAGGCAGAGCAAGGAGCCAGGCAGATGCTGGTGCTGCAGGAACAGAGAGCTCAAGGCTGCAGGCACGAGTCCCAGGGCTCCTGGTGCTGCTGCTCCCACTGCTGTCCATGCTGTGTGCCGCAAGGCAGGAGCGCTGCAGGGCTGAGGGCACCCCGCAGGGTACAGCCAGGACAGCCGGGCCCCACGGCAACAGCCAGGCCTGGCTCTGGCCCTGTATGGCTACCTGAGCCCCACGGCAACAGCCAGGCCTGGCTCTGGCCTTGTGTGGCTACCTGAGCCTCATGGCAACAGCCAGGCCTGGCTCTGGCCTTGTGTGGCTACCTGAGCCCCACGGCAACAGCCAGGCCTGGCTCTGGCCTTGTGTGGCTACCTGAGCCCCACGGCAACAGCCAGGCCTGGCTCTGGCCTTGTGTGGCTACCTGAGCCCCACGGCAACAGCCAGGCCTGGCTCTGGCCCTGTCTGGATTACCTGCGCACATCCCCATGGGGAGGGGGCCCCACAGACGCTTGCTAGACCCTCAGCTGCCCATTTTTAGCATGAGAAAGACAAAGCAAGGAGCGTGGAGCATTAGATGATATAAATTTTACTTTTTGTAGCAGGACCCAGCAAACCAAGGAAAGTTTGCAGCACTAGCAAATGGCAAATAATCCATTAGCTATGGATATTTCGGCACGTCTCTACTTTTATTATAAGTTAGCCTCTCTAAACCATTGACTTAACAGAGAATCATTATAAATCCCCATTTTGAATTTTTTTATTAGCAGTATTTATCACCTTCTCAAAAATCAATCCTATATTTTTAAATTAAAACAAATGACTACTTGTACTGCAATCAATATGAGTACATTTCCCTTTTTTAAAAGGAGAAAAAATGGAATACAAAGAAATGTCCTTCTTTGGCTGCATCAATCCAATTTCAATATAATTCAATATTTAATAAATATAATCCTCCATGTCTGTGCAGGGAAACATCATAAAAAATGCAAAAGGTTTCTTGGTGTCCAATAACTTGTATGAAACAAAGTGTTTCCTTATTCCTTCCATAAATACTGCGGTCATATGCTACCGTGTTCTGTTCTTCCTGCCTATTAGAAAAAGTTTGCTCTGATTATGTATAAGAAAGGTGGTTTACATATTTCATGATTAAAAATCCAAAATGCCACCTACCATCTCCAGAAAAATATCATCTTTATCTCTTTGTACTTCTTTGACTTGTCGTTTTTGAAAGGGCAGAAAAGAAAAACCTTATATAATACCTAATTTGTACATCTGTGGTTTCCCTCTGACTTGCATAGGCACCATATGCTTTTAATTATCATAATAGCCTTAAAGAACCTGTTCAGTGGGAAACACATATGATCCTTTTATTAGTGGTTTGCAATTTAAACAGTTTTAACAGAAAAGGTCTGGCTATAAGGGACTGAGAAGCACAAAGGTCTAAAAACCCTGTTATTGACCTCTGAAAGCATGAGTTCAGGTCCCACCCACCGAGGTGCGACCTGGCCCTCCCGACTCTGACAGAGGTAATCAGTCGCACGTGAAACGGCTCTTCTGGACCTTAAAAGATGTAATCTCCAATCTCAAGTGACTTGATGTCCCAGTCAACAACTGGCACAGTGAAACCAGGGTCTATAAACACCACTGTGCACCCACTCTGTGCCTTCTCCTGCCTAGCAAACGCTTGCACAGCAACAGTGGTGTAGGAGAAGCCCTGCAAGCTCCAAAAGCCCAGAAATTCAGCAATTTTCATTAGTCATTGCCCTTTCAAATTCCCAGTTTTGTCCCTTATGCAAACGCAATACTGGTGAGCACGCCAATATCCCAGTCATTTGGAGGTAGGAATTAAATTTAACAAGTTCAATTCACTCCTGTTTCTGGATATCTAAACACATAATCAGTCTGATAATGTTATTAATTATCATTCAAGTGACAACCTTTGACACTGGCATGCTCCCACAACCTCCCTGCTCCAACAACTCAAACAGAAAATCGTTGGCATGAAAACCCACAGTCTTATGAACAGAAATTGCAAATAAGCAGGCACTGAACATACAACGGGGAGTGAGCAAAATCCCCCTTTTCAGAGAGAAAGCAGAGGCTCACACAATAGCTCAGTCACTTGACCCAAAATGAAATTCTGCACAACTTCATCCCAAAACAGATAATTTTCACCCCAAACAAAGGTCTGTGGGGAGAAGAGGGTGGGGAAGGAAGCCTAGCTAAAATTACACTGAGGCTGGAAGTCGTTATGGCTCCATCTCAGGAGATGGATGGGGTCCTCATTAGAACGAAGCTTTATTTAGATGGACAGACAGAATCCTTATTAGAACATTAGGCTGAAAAGTTTAAATGTCAGGAAATACAAAATTAGGATTCTGCAAATAAATGCTGACTTGGAAAAAAAAAACTTAGAGCTCCCTGTACAGATCCCACTGGAGACACTTAGGAAAAATGCAATCACTCAGGAATTGCAATCTCCCGTGCCAATCTAATCCTTCAAGGGTATTCTTGGAAAACTGTTTCACAAAAATCAGAGGAGATCCCTTTTCTTGGGAAAAGTGGTTTCCACTTATGATCTGATGCTATCAGATCCATCCATGGCTGCACACTGAACCTAGAGGGAAGGGAGGACCCAGGAGCTGCCATCTCCCAACATCTATTTCAGGAAAAGCCCATCCAAAGGGGAACACGCTGATGTTGGAAACCCATTTCCAGCTGCACAGACCCCAAAAACTGAATCAGCCATTATTTTCCCTTCTTCCCCATTCCCAGGCCCTCTGCTTTCTCCAGGGAAACTCAGGTATTTTGCAGTGATGGAAAGACAGCATAGTTATCTTGCATACAAAAGAGATGGTCATAGTTTTCCATTTTACCTGCAAGCTAATGGATCTTGGGATACCAGACGCGGATGCTCAAAATCCCCTCTGGAGCCCTTCTGGTGATTTGTCGTCTCTTGGTTGCCTTTGGTGCACACGGATCTCTGCCGAGGCAATATGTGAGCTATTGCACACTAAAAGCAGATATTTGAGAGAGGAAGCTCAGGCACACACGCTCACACACACACTCACACACACACACATGCACACACACACACTCACAAACACACATACACACGCACACACACCCACCCAGGCACCCTCCACCCCCTCATCCTGCACCTGGCTCCAATGCACAGGGACCTGAGGAGGATCTTCTTATCCCCCAGGCTTCTGTGGGCCAGGCAGCAAAGGCACAGCAGGGTTTGCTCCTGAGAGCAGAGCTCTGCATGGCATGTCCTTGTGCCTCATCCCAGGGTCATGGGAAAGGGCTGTGGGTGCTGCTGTCCCCCACATTCTGCTGGGACTGACCCAGACAGCTGGGGAGATGGACATGCTGACTGAGCTGCCATCTCCATGGACCTCACCTGAGCTCCCTATTCCTCTTGTATGCAGCAGTTCATGGCAGAGGGTCACCCACCTGCACATCATAGGCCTGTCCCCTTTGCCAGGCTCTACGCCTCCACACTGAACTTTCTACTTGGGCCAGAAGGGGATGCTAATAGAAATAGATTTTCCGCTGGAAAATGTAAAAGAAAAATTAAATCTTGCACTTGATCATCTAGATAAGTAAAGACTTCTCTCTTTAGGAGTTTGGGCTTTTGTTTCCGATATAAATCCAGCAAAAATGTAGCTTTCCTTTCCCACAGCCTCACCCACAGGTCACCAGGGTGAAGTTTTCTGGTGAAACAGAAGTGCTCAGTGTTTAGCTTGCAGCATGGGGAGGACAGCAGGGAACACCATGGCTGCAGTTGCACAGCCAGGGGATGATCACTGACCGGGCCAGCCTGACTTCCACACAGTCAGGTTTGTGTACCTCTCATGCCACCCTCTAAGTAAGTGACTCTGCCAGCCCCATGAAAAGGAGGGAGCGAGGACATATCCCACCAGGATGTATTTCCTTGCCATAGGAAACATACACAGGATCCATCATCCCTCCATCCATCTGTTGAATTGATGTCTGCCACCACCAAGTACAGTCAGCCCAGGGACCTGTCATGCTGCATGTCTCAAGCAAAGTGCTTCCACTTTGTCCTCCTCATCTCCCACACATGTATGAACACAGCTCTACCTTAAGAGCAATCCCAGCTCTGGGCCTGAGAAAACTCTTTCTTTTTTTCTTTAAGGATCCTCCTTTCACAGTAAGGATCCTCCAAATTTCCAAAAAGTGGATAACAACAATACCACTGTGATCCCATCTGCACACAGCAATGGCACTGTAATGCATAGAGCATAAACCACCAAATTCCCACAGACAGCATCTGTCTTACTACAAACAATGGACCATTATCTTGTAAATAATTCTGATTAAGCTGCAGCATTTTCCCCAAACAAACAGTAGGGGAGCAGAGGGTGAGGATTTTTCTAGTGGGAGTGCCGGTTTTCTCCTTCCCCAGCACTGACACTCAGTTTTTTATTCAACTGATTGGCTCCCTCCCCTCCCTGCTCTGTCCCCCATGGCTTGGTTTTCATCTTCTGACCTTATCCTGCTGTCAATCATTTTGGCAACTAAAGAGGGAGCCGTCATGTTAATGGGATTCCCACCTCTATCCTTTGGGAAAGCTTTTCTGGTTTGTTTTCTTCTTTTTCACCCCAATGTACAGTTATATAACAATTAGTGAGTACACCCACAAGGCGTCCTGTTATTAAACTGTTCTCCTGTTGGGGGATGGAAAACTCAGTTGCACCACTGGGTGCTCATTGGTGCTGGCCAGAGTTTGGGGAGGTCTGGTTGTGCCAGTGATGCGTCTCAGTGCGTTTGGCATCTGGATGAACATGGCATGGCAGCAAAGTTTGCTGGGCAAAAAGCTGTCACACTCTTCAAACTCCCAGCAGGGAGAGCAGAGCCCTCGGCTGCCGGCAGTGGGGAGTGGGGCAAGGTCTCACCAGCCCCCAGGAACTGCTCTCCCCTGCACTCCAAGTGGCAGGCTGAGCCACCAACAGGTTAACAAGCATAATCTGAAAGGATTCAAAAAAAAACAACCAAGCACACAGACTGGAAGAGGGTTAGGTGTGCAAAGGGAAAATTGAAACTAGACACAATCAGGGCTGAGGTGGCCTTTTTCTAAGGTTCTCAAATTGATCTATGTGGCAGCTGTGAATTGAGGAGAGCCCCAAAGAAATTCTGAATTTCATCTTTAACTTGTTCATCTCAATGCACAAACCTTTTCTTATATGTCTCTCTTAATAAATGTCCCATTTCTATATGGCTGAAGTGTTGGTTTTACTTCCCTGCAGCCTCTTAATTTGCCTTGTTATTCATGTGAGAATTTTGGGGTCAAACACAGTTCCTGGCTTGAATTAAAATAAAAATAAAGGAACAAGGACTAACACAGGATGGGAACACTGAATAACAGGCAAGAAAAATTTTAACTTCCAGGTCGCAAACTGAAATCACTGGCATTCAATAAAAAAAGCACACAAAACCAATTCAGCCACCAGACTGGGATTTTCTGAGCACCATGGGGAGCAGCCACGCTGGCCCTGAACAGGAGGGACAAGCTGTGGCAGACAGTGTGGCAGGACCTCCGACCTGACAAGGATCTGCTCACACGGGCACAGCAGTGTGCTGGGGAGGGAGCAGCCCTGCTGCTGAGCCACTGCCTGCCGTGGCACACGGGGCTGGGGATGGTGTGATGTGGCCAAAACCTGGCAGCTCAGCCCAGCTGCCTCCCCAAAGAGGCCTGAGGTAAAAAATCATGGATTTGGTGAAAATATATTATGGTCAAAGCATGCCCCAGCTGCTGCAGAGAGCCCTGAGCAGCACTGCTGGGCAAGGGCAGAGGTAAGAGAGGTTTTGGTGATGGGTTCTCTGGCTGTTGGGCAAGTCAGTCACACCCACACCGCTGGGGCACCACGGCCACGTACACACCCAACCCCTATTTGCAATGTGTGTTTATTTTCAGCAGTAAATTTTCATAGCTTACTGTAGTTATGTCAGAGAAGGAAGCATTTGTACGCTGAGGACTTATATAATGTTCTTCATCTTCAAAGTGCTTTACAAACATTAATTAATTCATTTATCCTCACAGCACTCCTACCAGGGAGATAAGTACTATTATTTTCCATTTCATAATGTAGAATCCAAAGCGGAAAACTTATTTCTTTCCATGGTCAGTGAATGAATCATAGGTAGACCTGCAGGAGAAATGAGGATTGCCAGCTTCTGAATTGGATCCCCCACTCCCCAAATCTTTTTTAAAAGACTCGTGTTCTGACAGAGTCATGCCACATATCGGGATATGCCTTGGGTTTTTCCTTCAGTAAGAGATAATTAAGGAACAATTCCCTCTCTGATCCCCAGCATGGCATGCTATTTTCTACCCCACTGTTGCTCTGCAGCTGAACAATGCCTGTTCTATGCAGGGAACGGCGCTACAGACGCCCCGGATCAGAGGAGATCGGCTTAAAGGAACTGGCTGGCCTTGGTCTCGCTCCGCGGACAATGGGGCAGGCAAGGCAGCCTGGGTACAAATGCCTGACGTGGGGGTGGCTTCAGGGACACCTGTTTGTAAATGGCACTGCTCTGGCCAGGAGGCTCTCTTGGCTGGAATCACTCACATCCAGTATACCTATCTAGAAATTTCATGTAGTAGGAAAATTGCTGTGGTTTCCAGTATTTGATCTCAATCCCAAGCGTAATCCTTTCACATTCGCGTGGGAGGGGTGCGGAGTGCTCCTGGTTCACCTCCGTGGTGTAAATAAAACTCTTTCCTGTCTGCTCCTCACCAGCAAATGTGCGGCTGCCTCAAATGGCAATAACAGTTACTGTGAGCTTGAGAGGCTTGATTTCAAGACAGCTGAAAAACCAAAATTGTGACCAGGTCTTCTAAGGAATTGTTCAGATCCAAGAACTTAAAGAAAATCAGGGATGACAAACTGGGAAAAAAAGCCCCTGAATTTTTTAATTTCTGAGAAAGACAAGTTTCACCTGTTACAATCCTTGTTAGTGGAGGGAGACCTTGGCCACTCTGGCTTTTTTCCCACTTTATGTTTTTACTATAATCAAACTGCACAAACCCCCAAACTTTCCAGTTAATTTTCAAGCTCAAAAAAGATACACTCATTAACAAAGTACGCCATGGCAGAGTGCAGAAGATATGACCACGTCCTACTGGGGAAAGGCCCGTACCTAGATGTTGCTTCAGAACAATCAGAACAATTGTTTGGTGATAAATGTTTTTTGCATATGACTCATCAACCCTTGAAAACAGGATTCCTTATATAATACAAGTGCTGACACAGCCTTCACTTGAGTGGTGTGACTGCAGCTGTATAATTACAACTTTAGATTTGATGTTATGGACCTTAGGTTATGCCACTCAGACAAATGCTCCATTGTATTACAGAGATATTTTTTCCTTAGTCATATTGCCCACAGGACAATAAGGACTATATTCACAGCTCACTGCATAGAAGTTTAGGCATGGAACAGCCAATGGTACTACACAAAATGAGATTATACCCGATGGGGGTTAAATGGATTCATAATTGCCACTTTTTCTTGTCTTTTTTTTTTTTTATGCTCCTAGTTGATACTTTTTTGGAAGTGCTCTCCAAATAAAAGGAAGAACAATCTCACACTGAGTCTGGATAAATGTTACAGTTGTCTCACAAATGCTGTATTATTTCTAGCCCTTCCAAAATAATATAATTGTCCTACTGCTGAACCACAGATTTTTCTCAGTATGACACAGAACACTAAAATGTCAGGTCCTGACTCATGGTGTTTTGGTGGAATAAATAAAAAGTACCAGTATGCTATTCAGAAGGGAGGGCATTAATGAAGACGTGACACCGGGAGCCCCAGCCATGTTTTCCTTTAGCTCCCACTGCATGCTCAGCGGTGCTCCAGACAATGGGCCACCTGTCAGGGACCCCATCCTGGAAACACTTACCATGGACCTGGGTGGTGTTACTGCCACTGGCAAGGCTGGCTGCTTGTTCTCCTACGCTTGCTTTACCTCAGGAGAATCCTGCCTGTGGAGGGAGGCTATTCTCAGGATGCTCATCACACATCCTTCCCATGGGACACCAAAGTGAGCATTCAGGGCTATTTGCAGGATTGGAGCTGTGACTTCAGTAAGGCTGGGCAAGATTACCCAAGAAAGATCACTCTTTCTGTGTGCTCCTCATATTTCTCCACTGGGACAGGCCTTGCACACCCATTACTCACTAAGTCTGCATTTCCAGCTGCAGCACCAGAACCCTGTATTTGGCTCACCCTGGCCGAGCACCCTGGCACTAATGTTTACACACTTCATCCACCCACACTGCTTATTTTCAACCCAGTGGCATCCACAAAAATTTCTACTGGATTTTAATAGTGACAGAGAAACAGGTCCCACATTCCCAAGGTATTTTCTGTGACAGTGGAAAAAATTCTAATGCCCCCCCCACCCCCGATACAGCTGCCTAACTATACATGGCACCGTTCTAATGCCTTAAAAGATGGGAGTTTTAATAAATATCATTTACAAGGCCAGCAAACAGTTTTGCAATTTGCCTCTCAAAGCATCAAACAGCTTTGGATTGCATGAGTGGTCTTTGGTCTACCAAAAGATACAAAGGTTTCTCAGAGTTTTCTTGAATTAATCAACAAAATGACTCAAAACTGCACTAATGGTTAACAGCTTTTTTTTTTATTAGCAACACTGAGATAAGTTATTGAAGCATTTTAGTATTGTTTTACATTCCATTCAGAAGTGACCTAACTTGTAACTCCATATACATTTAAAGATATAGTTTGACACTTATTCAGAAAGCAACAATTATTAAAACTTACATACCTTCATTACCAGGAAACCTTAATATATTTTCTAATTACTTCCAACAATACTCTATTCCAAAGCACATGATAACCCACTAGAAGTTTACACATTTCACTTCAATCACAGGTTTTAAATTGTGGATGTCAGAGTGTTGTTCATTGAATTTTACTGTCTTTCTTGGTTAATATTGGAAAACCTGGCACAATATATTAAGCTAGAAATATTGCTTAAAGAATATGAAAAAAGGTAACTACAGTATTTTTTCCTGCTAAAGCATTACAAAATACAGGACCATTAAAAACTCAAATAGAAATGACAATAAATAACCTTAAAAATGTTAAGAGAATTTTCACTCATACTAAAGTCCATTCCCTAAGCTTGCCAAACACATAAATAACAGAACATATTCAGGACCTCTATTTTTGTACTAGTATGATGGTTTGTTATATATTGTGGATGTATTGTGTATACATATATTAATGCTTACACTTAAGGTATATATTTTTTTCTTTGCTGAAACAATTAATAAGCCTCAGGTAATTATTTATCCCTGGCACTACAGGCATCTAGATAGGTGGGAGCAAACCTCAGAAGTTCCAGATATGCAATACTGTGCATAACGAGATCATCTCTGCATAAAGATATCCTAAGTTCCTTAGATTACAAAGATGAATTTGGTTATTTATTCCTGAAAGCCTGTAACATAAAATTATAATTGCTGTCAAATTAATTGTTTAAAATCGGCCTCATAATAGGTATTAATTGTACACTTAGTTTTGACTTACAAGAATGTCTAAATTGCTCATGTTTATGAGTAGTTATAGGAAATACTATACCTCAGACACAAGAATGTATATTCCTGAACCAAAACACAAACCAGAGCATTGTCTCACTTTGGAAAGACCTGGAAACATCTCTATGCCTCTGCCTAATCCTAAATTATAATTTAAATTTGACCTGGATATGACAAAAACAATAAGAATATATTGTTTGGGAGATGAAACTTAGAGCAAAAATCATACAGCTCTAAGCTTACATCATTATTTTGTCTCTGCAAAGAAAAGAAAAGCCTTTCTGTGCTAGGGATTTGCCTTGGTGCGGCTGGCCACTGATGTCTGAAATCAAGGCACATACCAAGGCCTCCTTTTGCAAACACAATCCCCCTTTCAGATGTGGTGCTAGGAGGGACTGAATGCCTCCAGTCTCTCTGGGAATAGGAGGTACTCAGCACTTAGCTGTATCAGATATTTTAGGGGTTAATTTCCAGAAATGTAAATGGAATGGGAATGTCACACCACAGTATGAAGAATGGTAAGAACTAAAAGTTTTCAACAGTAAACAAAATGGTGATACCAAACCTTTATCACCTGACCGATTTCTGATACAACAAAATACAAACAAATTAAATTACATAAAAATAGCAATAAAATTTAAAGTCAAATAAACATAGGACCTGATTCTGCAATCCTTAGTCATGTAAGTAGTGCTACTCATCGAGAATGAGGGATGCAAGACTGGGCCCTTAGCTTCTGCTTAGGAAGTCAATGTTGATTCAGACAGTATCTCTTCTAGCCAAAAATATGCAGCAAAAGGAAAGTAACATAAACAAGGCTAAATGTCAACAGTGTTTGCAGACTTACAGACACCATCCATTTGTTTGTACTGAAATGACTAGCGAACCATTTGGCAAATACAATGCTATTCACAGACCGGCCCTTTTATCCAGCAACGCAAACTTCACTGGATCACTGGCATTCCCAGTTAATTAAAAAAAGGAAGCAAGCCATATGAGTTTGGTTTGATATTGCCATGCAAATGGCATTGTGACATCCAGAAGTGTGTCTGAAACCCAGGCGGGGGCCGAGGTGCTGATCTCCCGTTCAGAGGAACAGTTCGTACTCTAAAAGCTGGCCTTGGACCTCCTAACTGAAACTAAGAAACCTCTTCAAAAGCACGGTAATGGGGTAAAGTCTGCTGTAAAACTTCCATATCATTTCATTCTGCCTTGAAGGAAAAGAATATTCTGGTTACTCCTCCAACTGCAGATCAGGACAAAGTGTTCCTTAAGTGCGTTACATGATACTTTAAATGGGCAGTACTACCATTTGCAGCAGTAGGATGACCTTCCATTGCCTCGGAGTTGTCCTAGAGCTTGGATGTATCAGGCCTTTTGCTTCTTAATATGGATTTTTTTTAATTTAAAAGATTAAAAGAAATAAGGATTCAGGTGAAGCCATCACAAATAATTAAAAAATCTTTTTCCGTGTTTCATGTGTTGGTGGTATTTCTGACTGGGTTAGCATTATGATCTTTTTGGTTTTGACACCTGTGGCAATAAGCAATTTACAATAACTAAATTCACTATTTAAACATTGGGGTAGAGCACTATAATTATGTGACAATAAAGCTGTAATAATCTGCCACAACTGATCTTCCCCTTGCCCAGCCCTCTTGTCTGCGCTGCAGTTCCACATTTGGAAGGTATTTCAGAAAGTTACAACGCTGAACATTTTAATAATTCTGTGCAATGTTGAAAGCTTTCTGCTGCAAAGGAAACCGAAAGTGCTCAGCCCTTTGCAAGATCAGAACTCCAAAACTGCTCCCATGCATCAGAGGGGCCCTGCCCTGTTTCCAAACAGTGAAAGAAGTGATAATGGGGTGGAGCCTGTGCAGGAGAAAACAACACTAATTGCAGAGGAAGGCAAGCATGAATGGAAGCAAATTAGATTTAGAGACAACATGGAACTAATACTTTTGGAGATCATTAAGTGTGGATTCAATAGCACTAACCCATTAAGCAGTCAGCTAATGCTCACGACTATCTCTAGCCAGTAGTTCTGTAGCCCATCAGCTCTCCTTTGAAAGCCCAAATACTTCCCAAGCAGCAAATGCAAGTAGGGAAATTTTACCATCTCGGTCACAAAGCAGAGAGATTTAAAGGGGAGGAGAGAGAAGGGATAAGGTCTTCTTATAAAGGGTCTTGTGCACAAATCACAAGTATATTCAAGTATTGGAGCAGAAGGTAGAACATTATTGTGATACAACTACATGTATATGTGAAGAAAAGCAGAAAAAGAGAAGAGCATAAATGGAAAGGAAAACAGATCTTCCAAAACTTAAATACAAAACAGATCTAGAACCTCCAAGCTTAACTTGTCAAATCAGCAAGGGCTGTGAAAGCAGAGTACACAGATGCTCAGGACAGCTACCAAGCCATGCAGCCATCACCTTGGGCCTCCCGTTGGGCTACTTGCTGCCAAGCAGCAAGGAAAGGCTTGTCATCTCCTTAGGAACTGAGTGCCAGCAAAGATTAACAAGATCCACTCCTAGGCAGAATCACCTGAGACTCCAAAACCAAGTACAGTTCAGGAGTAACTCTAAAATTATCAATGCTCTTCTTTTTTTCCTTTCTGTTCATTCTGCTGTATAAGGAGAAATATTACAAAAATTCGTGATTTTTTTCTCAGTAGCGTTTTGACATGAAAATTTCTTTATTATCCAGTAATTATGGTTCTTTCCTAATTGTGTCTTTCATCCCTGCAGCCTGAAGCATGATAGGAGCATAAATGAATTATGTGTACATCATCAATCTCTCTCATTCTCCATCTCAGGGAAACTGAGGACAGCTTCCACATGTGCAGTGGCTTTCTGAAACAACAACGTGACTTGGTGGCATTCTCTAGAAACAAAACTTTTTTTGTGCCAAGATTTTTGCTTAAAAACTGACCTGCTATCTTAGGGTAAAATCTGCCATCTAAAAATGATCCACATGGATTGCTGAATACCCCAGCTTGTTTTTAGGCAGCCAGAAATTCAACTCAATTAACATGGCCAGCCAAAGATGCAATCTCAGCTTACTGAAGCTGAAATATTTTATTTCAATTTTATTTCCTCTGTATTCTGACTACAGAAAGAGAACTCTGCCTTGCTCTCTGAGTGTGCAAGGACTGTTATCAAATGCATCAATGTTTTCTCTTGAGATGTCAACAACACACACATCACTGGCTGTAAAAAGAAACACAAATGCACAGAGTCTCCCCAAACACAAAAGGAACATGAGAATCATGCCCTGAAATCGGATGCTGGAGGTGTGTCTCAAGTTTTCTGATCTCCCAGACAGTAGGAGAGACAAAGGGAACCATGACTTTGGTCATGGGCTTTGTGCAGGAGGAAAGGAAGGAAGGCTAATAAATGAACAGGGTGATCCTGATTGCTAGTCTGCTAGTGCAGAAACATCAGGTGGGATTCCCCACACTAACATGCACAGATGGAGTGTGATTTCACAGTATCAAATGTCACTGAGAAAATGAAAACTCCCCCAAAACCACTACTTTCAAGTAGGTGGTGTCCAAGCCAATCAAACAAACAAAAAAAGAGCTACTGACATGGGGCTTGTTCATACTCATCCACTTTTCTGAGACATATTGAGAAAAAAAATGAAATAATGCATTTAAATAATCAACCTTTATACTTATGTTCTGCAAACAACAACAGAATGACAGAGAAGAATTTTAAAAAGCTATTTCTGTAGGGGGGAATCAGAAGGACTCCCACTGCATTTTTGATTTAAAAATGGCTTAAAAAGTAGAACAGAGAAGCTTCTGTTGTTTCTTTTTTTCCTTCATACTTCAAGTCAAATCCATTATCACTGGGCAGAGCTTGTGAAAAGGATATGGTCTTTAAAATCATATAAACTTAAGCTATCATAAAATGTCTGTTGAATTGATTGGAAGATGAAACAAAAAACTAATGGAAGTAACATGACCTCATTTCAATAATAATATTAGAAGGATTTTTTTCTGTTGTTGTTTTAAAAATCTTATGCCTGTGAAAAAGTCTAAAGACATTTTGCACAGAGCAACTAATCTTAGTTTTCCAATTTTTTTTTAACTTCTTTGTTTAGACAGTAATTTCTCTTCTGTATTTTTTTTCCCTTTTGCTAATTGATTGTACTCCACAAATGGAAAAAAAAAAATCCAAGTAGGATTTTACCTGCTGTAAATTAAATCAACTACTAACTCTTTTCAAGAATGTAAATGCTGATTTTGAAGAATCTGGAAATGTTTCCATCTACCTAAATTGGTTCTCAGTGCACTGAGACACAGAAGTTTACAAGTAAGGCCACATGGATACTTGGGCAGATATTGGTTAAATGACAGATATTGGCAGATAATGACAATATTTTGAAGTCACAATGCTCTAAGGATACAAGTAAGATAAACCTTGTGTGTAGATATCAGAGTTTTTTATCAGATCAGCTAATATACATGGAAAAGCAGAGAGGGGCCTTGAAAGGGGATCATGGCTTTGGGCATCTACACTCTGCCTGTAAAGTCAGACAAAGCTCCCACTAACTTTAGGTTAACCAGGGGAACCACTCTAACGTGCTTGCAGATTGAGGGTTTCATTTTAAATTGTCAGGCTTTAAAACTGTTGATAAATTTTTATTTTCTTTTTCTTTTTTTTTTTTTTTAACTTGAACACATTTTATTATGCATGTTCAGCTCTGACAATGAGCTTTCTTATTAGTTTGAAGGTTAAGTGAAATGAACGTTACTGAAGTTTTTGTGTCCTTTGCTGACTCTGCTTTTTAAAGTGATACTGTTTTTCAAAGGATTTACACTCTAAAATCTCTTTCAAAGAAACACTATGCTGACAAAATAGGAGCTAAATAATAAAAAAAAAAATCTTCAATCTCATTTGTTCCAAATAGATTTAACTTAAATTCTTGTAAATATGAGGTGTGTGATATGAGGAAGTAAAACTGCAGTTTTGTAAATCAGAGACTAGAAAGGGTAAAAGGTGGTTTTGTTTGTTTGGTGTGTTGTTATTTTAATTACCTGGAGGCATATTCTTAATCAGGCAAATCACAACTGCTAGTTAGAATAGTGAAAATGGTCAAGGGCAAGTACTGCATGTGTGCCATTGAACCAAACCAGAAAATTATAATTTTAAAAAGAAAAAAAAGGAGGGAAAGAAAATAAAAGAAAGAAAAATTAAAATTTATTCAACACAGGTAGACACATTCTATGCACTTGGCCTTTGATTTCATTAATGTTGTGATAACTGAACACACCCCAATCCAAAGAAAGAGGGGGAAAAAAAAAAAGAAAAGAAAGAGAAAGCAAGGTTCGCTTGGCAAAGCATCCAGTGTTTTTCTTGGGTTTGTATATCAAAATACTGAAAAGTTTGCAAGTTACCATGTGAATTTTTTAAAACTTTTTCCTCCTTTGAGTATGCTAAAGCAGTAAGTATCCCCTTCCGATGCCACTAGCACAGATAGTCTATATTGCTGCTACTCTAGTTTAAAAAGCAAGTTCTTTCTAAAATCCTGTTTAAGTATGCATGCAGCACTGCTGATTTCAATGGAGTAGACCACATAGAGGACAAGAATTTGGCCCACAGGGTTTAACATTTAAAAAAATGTATTACTAACAATCATGACTAAGTATATTTAAAGAGCAGCTTCATGATTCTGCACAAGTGTTTTCTGAAATGGTCTAAAAGAAGGTCTAAAACTTACCACACAAGTCAGGTCTCTTGATACATCCACTAGTTGCTGTGCTACTTGCAAGTCCATTAAAGGCTGCTAAGCCATCAGAGCTGTAAGCTCTTAGGACTGACAACATGTTCATCTGCTTCTCCAGGACCTGCGGACCCTGAACTTGTTCGGGTTTCATCACTTCTTGTGCAGTTTCGTGTGAGGAGAGAAGATTCTGACTGTGCCACTGCTTTTCCGAAGCTTGTGGCAGTGGTGATACGAGCCCTTGTGTGGGTTGTGAGGTGACTGCACTTTGTATATTGTTGCCTCCTTCACTGCTTTCTTTATTTTGGGCAGACAACTGCTTATTCATAATATCTGGTTCTGCGTCAATGTCCTCATCTTCAATGTTTTCTTCCTTGGAAGATTCCATATCCTCAGATGAAGCTATGTCAGAAAGGTCATCAATAGCACTTTTATTTACAGAGTCAGAGAGCAGAATATTTGGGTCATCTTCGGATTGTGTTTTTATTTCGGATTCATTACTGGTGCAAGAATTTTGCGTTCCCGTGCCAATAACACCAGGATAAACACCAAACTGCTTATAGAAGTCTGTTGTAAAATTACAAAAAGTGGATTCCATGTGGCTGGGCCAGGCAGCGCTCTTTTGCTCTCCCAGGGTCTCTTTATTTTGTCCTTGGGTCATTTTCTCAGAAGCTGAGTCCAGCTGGCTCAGCATGTTTGAAACTCCTGCCTCCTTGCTGGACTGCACAGAGGAGGGGAGCAAGCTCACTTTGTTCACCGAGGCTGAAACTTCTCTGGACTGCTCTTTGTTGTTGCTTAGGATGTTGTCTTTACGTTTAGCCTTGCCCAAGTGATTGGCTTGGAGATGCAGAGCCATTAACTCCATGGATGAAGTTGTAAAGGAACAAAATAAGCAGCCATGCCAAGCAATATTGTCTTGTACAGTGACAGAGGAACCTGGCAGAGAGGCTGCATCGGGCCTTACCGACAAGTCCAGGGGTTCGTATTGCGACTTTTCTGTTTTCCGCTGTGAGGACTTGCTATTTATCTTCTCCTCACCGCCATCTGAGCCCAGAGCTTTTGCTGAAAGTGGATCTGAGAGAGATTTATCCTTCATCTCTTTTTCTTTCTTCAAAGAACTTAGGACAAAGCTGTCCATGAAAGCTTGCAAAGATCCTTGAAAGTTCACACCGTTCCCAACCATGTTCTGGTAAGCACGGCCAAGTTCAGAGAAGTGTGTTCCTTTGGAAGATATGTCTGAACCCTTCATGTTTTCTGAAGATCCTTCAGATGACATGCCAGCTGCTTGTCCTTGCTGATCTCCAGAGGACAGCATTCCTGACGTCCACTGCTGTGAGACCATGCCACTTCGGAAGTCGATACCAGGAAGTCCCTTGAAGGCTCCTCTCAGTATGTCTGGCCTAATAAACACAGAGCTTTTACTTGGTGTCTCATCCTTGTGTTCCTGACTTGCACTCTGCCCAGAGAGTGGTCCTGCTCCGTTCTGTCGCTCCCGATGGTGTCGTTCCAAGTGGTATTTGAGGGATGCAGACTGAGTGCCAGCATAGTCACAATGTGGACACTTGTAAGGCTTCTCACCTACAGGTGTGGACAAAGAGGAAAGTATAAAGAGAGTTAACTGTACTTTGGTCTATGGATGAGTGGAGAAATTAAAAAATCAGCATTAGCTGCTTAAAAACAAGAATATCTTGGTACTAATAATTCATTTTTTAAAAGAAACACCTTTAATTGAAGACTAATTCATAAACTGAGTATTTCTAAAATGGATTTCCAGAATGTGGGGCTATTCAGGAATGACATGGTATCTACACACAATTAGCCATCCTTTTCTTAATCTAACATGTAGAAAACTGTTGTAGAATTAAAAGCTATGATTATGAAAATGAAGCATAACAATTTCAACCACAGAAATCATTAAAAGTACAAGTTTAAAAAAAATGGGAGACAGAGAATGTAACAAATGGATGGTTGCAATATTTTGTGTATACAATTGCTCTAAAATTTGTTTAAATTATACACATGGAAACCATTTTTAAACCTAAAAATTTTATGGCACTGTTACGCAAGACTGAAATGAATGATTTAAGTCTTGCTCTGCAGTAAATCATGGATATAATTAGCAAATGGCATACTGCACAAGTAATTTATCATTATTTGGAGGGCACCATTCCAGAAGGATTCAAAGATCTGCAGACCTACTGCATTGTTTCTAAATAAAGAACTATAAATACAGATTCTATAAAATATTAATATCATTACACTACATTATGATTGCAGCACATAAGAACATATAGTTAAAATAAAAAGTAGTCTGTAAAAAAGAAATCGAGTAATAAAAAGTACAAAATATATTTTGTTTCTGTATTTGAAATTTGTATTATCTACTGGTTTTTGCAGTCCTTTAATTTTGTACTAATGACATTTCTAAGGCTCAAGCAGTAAAATGTGTAATTTGCCTACCATAAGCACTTTTCTAGGTTTGGCTTGATAGAGTTTTAAAACATATAAGATTATTTCCATTAATTAAATAAATATTCGAAGCCCACACTAAACTTTTAATGTTCTTCCTATACTTTCAGGCAGCAAGGTTTTACACATATAATAAATATTCACATATAGTCATAAAGACATATCTGAAAATAATGTACATCTAAGCAAAGGTACATCTAAATTTTTTTTGCACAGTGTTTTTAGAAATACAGAATTTCTTTTAAAGGAAAAGGTATGGAAATCCTCACTAAAAGAGACAGAAATCTGAAAGATCTGCAAGCTGTCAATACTGGCAATTGTTTCTATGAGGGAGCTCTGCAAGAAGAAGAAATTGTTTTCTCTAGGTAGCTTTTATTTTCCTAAGTGATACAAAAGACAAAGACAAGCCTCTCCAAATGGTATAATGGAAACATTTGTTTTGAAAACTTCCTCCGCGGTAAAAATGCTGTATAGTATTATGTAGTTCACCAAACCAGCTGGAAAGTTATCCGCTTTCAAATAACCTCAAAATCTGCTAAAAACAAAATTGAAAAGCTTTCAAACTTCTGCTATTTAAGCTAGAGGCTCAGTTGAAGGGCTGGTAAATACTTGGGAAGCTGCTGCTCTCAGTGATGGTAGAAATTTCCTAATGAGATGTGAGCCCAGAACACTCCCATGGCCACGGAGCGCTGCGCGAGAGCTCGCTGACACGAGCAGGGGCTGGATACGTGCTGCACTCCAGACAGGGCTGAAGCACCTTTCGAGCAGTGGAAATTCTAAATCCATAACATAATCCTAAAGCTAAATGGTGAGACATGAGAGCTTTATATCAAACCACGTCAATCGACCTTTTTCGAGGAGAAGAGCACAGAACCTCAAACAAGAGGTGCTCAGCTGAGGGAGAGGTAGTAATTAGCATGGTTCATGCTTTAGGCCTTGGTCCACACAGCTTAACAGAAGAAATCAGATTTAAAGATTTCAATGAAACTTCTAAGTCTTTCCCAATCACCTAATTAAGCTCTGGCACTTCACTGACGAGGAGCAAGGGATGCTCTTAGTGGGAGTTATGCAAAAACAAACAGTTCTACTGAAGCACAAACCCAAGACAGAACACCCCTGTCTGGGCTTCCCTGGTCCCAGGTGGGCACCTGAGCATACACACACCCATCACAGGCCTTTGAGAGCAGGGACAAGGGGACAGAAGACACAGGCTGTCTTTTTTGTTTGGATTTCTGCAGGGCTGTTTGGGAGTGTGAAAACTCTGGCAGCTGTGCTGCCAGTCAGAACAGGGACAGACAGTAAGGCTGGGTTTACAGCATCTACACACTGTAGTATTTCTGGAGCTGCTTTCAGTTGTTCTGATGTTTGTCCCACCAGTTACTGTCAGCAGTCACTAGTGACTTCTGACACAGCTTAAGTAGTTCAGTTGTTGCCTAAGACATAATGAGATTGGTGAAAAACAAGTGCCAGGCTCTACAGGGTTAAATGTTCTCACTTTTGAATTTTCACTCCTCTTAATTGAAAAGCTCTTCCTCAGCATCCCCTATGCCTTTACGGAAATCTTTAACACAATTATATTAAGCACTTCCTTTTATTCTAACGATAGTTCAGTGTGTTTGCACTGCACATCAAGTGGAACCATCAAAAAGTGTGTCCCAGCACTGCAGGCACTACGTCAACTGCTGCAGCTCTAGTGAAGGGAGAAGGAGAAATTTGTAATGTAGTCTGTACTGATGATGCTAAAAACATGCAGAAACTGCTTAAAGCAGTATACATATGTAAAAATGGGTACAAGCAAATTTAAAAATGCTAACTAGAGAGAATGCTAGTTCTGTTTTGTATTTCTAAAAGTACCTTCAGTCTAAAGCCCTGGGCACAACATACTCTTATTCTGAATTTCTAAGCCTTGAAGTCATTCCATTTTCTGCTCTAAGGCCTCTCCACAGAGTGAGCTTCCTTTCAGCAAAGGAGATCTGCACACAGCTCTCCACCAATGCCATGAGCATTGGACTGAAAGAAGACACTGACTGAGACAGTGTGATAAAAAGTTCAAATCTCTCCCAGCCTTGGTGTGCTGCCTCTGTGGTGCTCCCACCCCTCACATGGCTAGAAATGAGATCTAAAGCTGAAGGTCTGAAATGGAGCTCAACATGAAGCAACACACTGTGCCACCTTTGCAATACAGGACTGGCCAAACAGCATTGTTCAAAGGGAGCTATTCAAAACCTCGCTGTTCTCTTCCAGATCCAAACACTGGCAGTGGTTAGTTTACTTCAAAGCAGTCTTAAATGCTGCTATTTCAAGGGCAGGCACTGGGAGAAGGGAGTAGGATGGAGTCAATCATCTCTGAATCTTTTTAATTTAGTCTGTCAGTATTTCCTAAATTCAGTAATTGTGCAGTTATTTAGATACTACTTCATCCATTCAAATTAATAACCAGCTACAGTCTGTGTAAGACCCTGTGCAAACGACAAAACAGTTATAAGCTGCTGTGGGAAAAACTCGAGTCTAACCTCAAACCAAGCCAGTTTCAATGGAAAACCCAGAGGACCACTAATTTTCAGGATTCTATCAGTGAATGCAGTAGTACATGTCCAAAGAACACTGCAGGGGACAAGGGAGGTAGGCTATGATTCTTGTTAGAAGACAACCTGTTTGTGTCTCATACTTTGAGGAAAGGTTTTAGAGAATTCATCCTAGTGTAATGACTACCCTGGTATTATTGCCAAGAGCAGTGTCTGGATGAGTTATTTAACACTTAATATCAGTTCACATAAATTAAGGTTGCCATGTAGGACTGAGGAAACATGACTTTTTCAAAATAATTTTCTGCATTTCATATTCAAGAGTCATTTTTCATTGTTCACAAAGGCAATGGCCACCCTGAATTTTCTAATTCTCTGGCCCTGTTTGCATGCCTGTAAACTTTTTCACAATGGAGTAGGATGAGAGAATATTCCAGCATGTACAATTAACAAAACCAAAAAATCTTATAGGGAGTACCTTATCTTGGCAGCATAATCACAGTTCTGATCTACCTACTGCTCTGGTTTACAAGAGACAAGATATCTCAGAGGAACTACTTTATATCAGGATACAGTAAAACAATAAAAATTCAATGCTGCTTGTAAAATCTGCACAAAAGCTTGGTAAACAACTGGAAACAGACCCATTGCCCAGTAGAAACAGGTCTATTTGTATAGCAGGTTTATAAACCACCCAGCTGTGTAACCTAAGGAGGGGATCCCTGGTCCTGCTCAGAGCACAGTCTGACCCTGCTGGTCAGGGGAACCATCTGCTACGGGCTGTGCAAGGAGACCACGGCCAGATTATAACTAGATTTACAGATTTTAAGGCCAGAAGGGACAATTATGATCATCTAGTCTTATCTGTTCTGCAACACAAGCCAAAGATCCTCACACAATAATTGCAGTATCGGAGCATAAATACATTTTGAAACAAAACTTACTTGCTCTAGTTTAAACAAATTACGTTTCAACAATGACAGTGAATAAGACTCCAACATGTCCCTAGGTAAACTGTTTGACTGATTAAGTATTTTTCACTGCTCAAAATGTGTGCCTTATTTCTAGCTTGAATTTGTCCAGTGTTTGCTTCCTACAACTGAACATTGCTACATTTTTCCCTGTTAGGTTGAACAGATTTTTTTAAATTAAAAAGTCTATTTCCTGAGGGTGGTATTTGCAGACAGCAAAACAGTCACTTCTTCACCTTCTCTGATCCTGGAGTGAAATATTCTTCCCAATTTTTCAATGCCCTTTTAAATTATGGGTACCCACTAAAGCTTTGATGAAATTTCAACTTGATAGCAATTTTATACAGTCCAAGACTGTGTTTACATCCATAGATTCAGCAATCAACTAACAGCTCATATTCTGTTCCTTCTCTACCACAGTCCCAGGCCCAGTTCATCACCGCCTCTAGTATTTTTTCCTTTACATGTTGCTGATTTAAAATTCATATTGTTGAAAAGAGCCCACTTGACTAAGTGACTAATCAGTGCCTCCCCATGATTTTTAGCATCTTACCATTTTTGCACCATTGGTAAATTTTATCAACAGTGATTTTTATATAGTCTTCCAAATAATGACAAAATACCAAATAGATGGAGCTGAGAGCACTGCTGTGGAACTGAGAGTTTATGTGACATTTCATCTCTGTATACTGATTTTTGGGGGATTTTTGGGTTTTTTTGTGGTTGGTTTGTTGGGGGGATTTTCACATAGAACAGACTACTTTTATGAGAAGAAACTTGATAAAACTCCCTTTTATAAAATAAAATTGAATTAACTATGCTACCAATTTTCAATTAGTTAACCAGTTCATTCTGTAATTTTACCCTAACTTTTGTCAGGGTAGTCTAATTTAAAGGTCTTAATATTCTTTCTTTTGGGAAATACAAGAATAGCCAGAGATTTTTTACCACTACAAGTGCTCTGGATCTTGCTTTGTGTTTCAAGATGGGTTTGGGGCATTTTTTTCAATGAACTTTAATGATTTGGAGAGCTCTTCAGCCAGGATTTTAAAGATTTTATCTATAAGTTATCCAGACTCATTCATTCTAAAAAATATTAAAATGCAGTGGGCTACAGCATAACAGCCTCATTACTTAATGGGAGAATAACTGTGTCATTGGAAAATGCTTATGAAAACCATCATGCTTCTTTCTGAGAACAGAGCAGAAGAGTATTTATTCTTCTATACTATGGTTGATAATTTCTTATCCATTCTTGTCCGGTATTAGCAAGATACCAATTGTTTGGCCTGCTACATCCACAGAATTTTACCCCAATTTCCATAACCCTCATAGACACATACATATTTTTTACTGTTGCTTTCAGTTTCCCTTATCAAATTTCTTTACTTCTGATTATTTAAACTTAGTGCTGTGAGCTTCTTTATTTATTTTTCATATTTAACACACAGCTTCTTAACAATCTGTTCTGCACCCCACACTCCCCTTCCCCACGGAATGCTCCACTCTTCTTTTTTTAAATAAGATTTTATGAGTTGTCCATGGATTGTGCCCTTCTGCTCCTCGTGGTGCTGTTGCTCAGTACAGCTGTGCAGCAGGGCAAGAACCCCAACCCCAAACACTTGGCAGCCCCGCTTGCAGTGGGGCTGTGACAGTCACTCGGGGATAATGTGAGTTGCAATGCCACCCCACACATTTCTTAACAAGCTACAGTTTGCTTTCCTGCAAAGCAAATGAAATCAAACACCTTATAATTCCAGAGAATACCGCCTAATGAAAATATTGAAAACATTTTCCAGCATTTTTTATTTTACCATTGAAACAGTTATTGATAACCTATTTTATCCATTGTGCAGTAGATATTTTAGAAATGAATTGTCGTATGGTTTAATTAGTTCATTATTATGCCTATTCTTACACAGTAATTTCTTTTATCATTCTAATCATTCACTTCGCACTTTTTAAACCAAATGGAATATCAAAGGTTCTGTAGGATTATTTTTGGATCCTGCACATGTTTCACCACACAATTAATCTGTTTGTCAGAAATACTAGTTAACTTTTTGTCTTTACTACTTTCCTTTACTAGTCATTTTTCTCTATTATATAAGATGAAACTACCTGTAATGGGACAGAATTTTGATGGTTTTACTCATTTTATTAAATATTTTTCATTTGTGCACTTGCCATCGCTATAAAATATTTTAATTTTTGTAAACTTCTATAATTGAATATTTTCCTTTATTTATAGCTCATCTGCAATATTTATTTAGCCTTTTTACATGTCTTTACTTAGTTAAAATGCAGAGAGATAAATACGGTTGCTACTTTGCAGGGAAGATTCAGTACATTAATATAAACTGTACACAATTCCCCCAAAGCATATATATATACGTTGTAAACCTGAAGACTTTTTACACAGCTGCTTATTGCTAAACAGTGCCTTGTCCAGAAGGGGACAATCTGTGTCTCTAATTGCTGTCACTGAAGCTGAGATTCATTATGTGACTTTCCCATTAAAATGTGAGCATTAATTTGTATAATGAAATATCACCCACTGCAGTGTTCATTAGCCATGCCCTACTGTATACTGCACATTGTTAGCTACCTAGAAACTGTAGTTAATTTCACTAATGGATATTTCCCTACTTAGTGTTTGGTAGGAAATTTATACTGTAACATTACCTCTTAAACTTTTAAGGAAATTTAAATTCAATCAATTATTTTCAACAAAAGTTTGGGATGTCATTAAGACAGGAGAAAAGGCATTCTGTACAATGTTAAGGATGGGAAATCTGGAGGAATCTAGAGAAATGAAAAGTCCTTTTAGTTCATCTTAGAAATGTTAGAATAAAGGATGTTCAATACCAAAATTGTCTCCTCTTGGAGCACACATACCCATTTTCCTTAATTATTCATATTGCTCATCCCACTACAAGCGCCTTCAGAGAATGGCAACAGGCAGTCTTTTTTTAGGAAGGAAATGTGAATTGAATTCATTTAAAACAGCACCATTTTTACTGTATTTCATCACTTCATCTAAGCATGGTTTAAAATTGGCTAGTCACATTTCCAAGGGAAAATGCAGTAACACTGTAAATGCATATAATACATCTAATATATGCTAGATGTGTGTCATACATATCGTAACAGACTCTCAGTCAATGGACACAGCCCTGCCAAGTTTTTTCTTCCTATTCATCTCTTTCTTAGGTTCCTTCTGTTTAGCACAATCCAAACCATCTTTCCTTTGCTCGTGCACATTATCCTTTTTTCTGTACTCAAAGGATTTAATTTTGTCTGTCATACTGGGAATGTTACCTGAGCATCTAATACTCACACCCAAACTGGTCTATACCTGCAATAGCTTCTGAGGGCTAAAGCAAGGTGCAAAGAGGTGCTAGAGCCAACCTGAAACCAGCTCCTACATATTGTGTCCCCTGTCAAAGGCAGGACATAAGAAATTTTCATTTCTTACATACTGTTTCTGCAAGGCCAAAGGTCAAGGCATGCAATATAAAACCCACATTGCTTACTGAGTTTCAAGGGGGTTGAAAGTGCTCAGGAACATAAAGGAGATGCTTGGCTCCCTGAATGAAGGGACCTTAAGTTGCTGCCTCCAGTGGGACAAAATGACAACTCTAGAAGCACCTGCATATGGCACATCATGGTCTGAGATACACAGTTTCCCTTGTCACAAAAACAGAGCATCTCCAAGCTCTTTGTGTTAGAACCTTCTCAGCTGTGTGAGTATGATTTTATAGCAAGGAGGCTGACCCCCAAATGGGCAGGGGCCCCAGCTGCCTGCCATGCAGGGCTCTGCCCCTGTCCATCCTCCCCAGAGTTTGTGTGAGCGGGAGGGCAGCACAGCCCATCTCCAGCCACTGGTCAGTGTAAAGAACTCATCCAAGAGGGCGTGAAGGGTTCTGCCTGTCCTCTCTAACACCCAAGGCTCGCAAGAATTTTGGCCTGAAAATCCTTCCTCTCTCCATTCAGGGCTGTCCCAGGGAATTCTCTCATCCATCAATTGTTTTGAGAGCAAGAAAGAGGAGAAACTGATTTCATATAATTATGCCATTTATCACATGGGAACAATCAGAAATCATATCTTACTATCTTCCCCTTAAAGCTCTTCCTGCCTGAATATCCCTGAGCTAGATAAGAAAAATCCTCTACAGTTGTGTTGGGACAAAACTGAGTGTGCTAAATAAAACTTTGATTTTTTTTTTTTTTAATATCTTCACAGGCTTATTATGTGATAGCAAGCTACACAGAAACCAGGGCTCAGTGTGGAGGGGGTTGCAACCATGAAACATCCAACAGAAAAAGAAGCAACCCAAACCACTGTCTAATTCTTCCAAAGCAGAGCACAGCTTCCTCCTCTTGTGCAAGATTAAGCTGCTTCTCCAGCTTTTTTGGGCCAATTGCCACAGAAGCACCTCCTGGCTGGATCAGGCTTTGGGTCTGCTCTTGGCATGAGTACCAAACCAAGCCAGTCGTGTGCCTCCAAACACACAGATGTTCGAAGGAACCTGACTTCTGCTGAACTGCTTGAGCTCATCTCTAACAAACAGGTGCTGTGAGAACAAGAACAGTAATTGAGTTAATGTAGTGGAGAAATACTGTAAAGTGTTTTTTATCAGTCAGTTATATGATCCAGGCATATAATAAAGACAGAGTGTGACATAAAAGGCAGGAAACTATCCCTGAGAAGTATGAGCTAACCAATATTTGTTTAATAACTGGTATCTGTTACATCATTTCCACTTACCACAAAGCAACTTAATTTTTATTTAATAACTCTAGTAATTTGCCAATTTACATTTTTATATTATATATTAGGATTATTTCCAATATGTAAAACATTGCTTCACTTAAAAATACTCTTGTCATTATTTACAAATACTTTGTTCTCAACCTAATGGAAATTGATCTTTACCTATTTTAAAATTATAATGATTTTTAAATACATTGTAAATGTTGTTTCCATAGTTTCTTTTTTTAAATTTTTTTGTTATATTATACAGTTTATTTTTTTTCTTGTTTTAATTTTCTTTAGTCAGTATTAATATGCAATTTTTATGGAATATTTCCATTGTAATTAATTTACTTTCCATTAGTTCTAAGGCACAAATACCAAATGCATAATCACTGCCATGTTTAACTTAAGAACAAAGTGCTCACTATATAATAAAACAAAATGAAGAGGTGGGTAACCTCATGTTATTTTGAAGAATTATTTTTTTTTGCCTCTCAAATGCTAAAAATGTCAAACTCTTTAACCTCCATAGTTATGAGATTATTTTGCAATGAAATAACTACCATTTCTTTACTTTTACTACATTGGAGAGCACACAAACAGGGTTTTCACCAGGTTTCTTTTTCCCCCTCCCTCCCCCCACAAAATCCAACACACAGAGAAGAATATTCTTGCCCTAAAAGCTTTGCAATTCAGTCAGACAAAACTACATTAGGGTGCCAAATTTTAAATTTCAGTGTGGTATACTCCTACTCCACAATGCAAAAGAAAAAAAGAGCAAAAACACAGTGAAAAAATTTTCCCATTTCAACAATGATATTTTTTCCTTTAAGTAATTTTAATTTTCTATTTTTCAAAATCAGGCTTGGCATTCACAAACCCAACATTAAGCATTAGACCTGTGCACGCACATAGGAGAAACATGACTGCTGATGCTGGGAAGGGAGGGAAACATTGTTTATCTGGTACTTCAGTGAAATAAAAGTTAAAAGTGAAGTTTTTCAAGTAGGAGGTATAACTGGAGTGTATTTTTTCATGCAATTATTTTACCTTTCTATTAGGAAAGTAGCAGTAAAATTCTGAAATTCAATTAAAATAGTTTAAAAAGAAAATTATAATTGTGGGGCCTATTATGTCTGTTTCCAAAAAGAACTATCCCAAATCTCAAGTTTTAAATACTTTCCCAAAGCCTACCATGCCAATAAACTCTGGGAAGAAAACAGGAACCCTCTGACCATATACAGAATTTCAAATGATTTCAACAGGACCTGAGGAGTCCAACATTTTATGTCAGAATTTAACTATGGATAAAGTCTTCTCAAACACATACCGTGTCTCTACACGGACCTTGCCATGTACATATGTACTTTCAAGCAAATGAAATATAAAAATTGAAATGGAATGGCTAGAAAAAACTAGTATGAGAGCAGTCTTCCCAGTGAGAGAAATACCAAAACAAAGTGAGTATCCAGCCCAGTAGCAAATCTCTGTAGGGTAAAATGCTGTGATTGTTATTGAAATAAAATATGGGAAATTTTACCACAGTGCAAAGCATGATAAGTTTTATTACTTACAAGTAATAAGTCGTGTGAGCTCTAGTGGGGAGAAAAAAAAGCAGATCCGTGAAGCTGATGCATTCATATGAACAGTGAGAGGTTAAAAATGAGCATGCTAAAAGGAACAAAAATAGTAACTGAGAAAAACATACAGAATCCCTAAGCAGATGCTAAGGAAGGCCTTTGAAGCAGTTAGTATAACTAAGTCTGAAACCAATAGGCTTATGCCTATTGAAGGACAAGGGTAATTGAAGGAAACAGTGATGAAGCAGGGAAGGAGACAGAAATAACCTCAACTGGGAAAAGATGATTCTATTAAAGTGGTCTTTATCCAACAACACATTCCTTGTGCTTTTATTTAAGACTGTCAGACATCTTTCTCAAAAGACTTTCTCCAACTAATAAGTCCAAATCTACAGTGGGAATTCAGGCTCCTAGGCACAATTGATGTCAACCCCCACACACACGTGGCTCGTGCCGCCAGTGCTCCGCTCACATGTTCCTCTCACCTGTGTGTATTCTCAAGTGGACCTTTAAGTGGTGGGATGTTCTGAAAGTTTTTCCACAATATGGGCAGTCTTTCATGGCAGAACCAAGGCTCCTGTCTCTCAGTAAAGCTGGCTGCTGGACTCCTACAGATCTCCCAGCTTCTTCTCCAATGTCTGCAACACAGAAATGTTCTCACATCACTTCAGCACATGTCAGGAGTTGTTCTCACTAAAACTGCTAACACAACACAAAGTTAAACATGTCAATACTACACCTGTCTATTTCATTCTTTAAATCTGACAGAATGCTGACAATTCATGTATTTTCTTGTTATTGTCTTAAATTATTTCATCTTTCCTATCATGATTTTAAGCAGCATATGGTACCTTTATATTCAGAATTATACAAGAAAAGAAACAGCTGCATCAGCAGCTGGTTTGATTTCTTCTTTTGCTTAGTTCCTATTAATTTTTTCCCCAAAAGTTTGAGATTGTTGTTTTGTTGAATCTATTTAATTTATAAGTATTGTGAAAACCTGTAGGCTTTTAGAGATAAAAAGTTTGCACCAGTGTATTACAACCTCCTAAAACAAGAAAATTGCAGTGATGGGGGGTCCAACGACACTGCCAATGTCTACAGGCAAAGCTAACCCAACTTCCTCTGCAACATCTCAGCACTGGAATTGCAACAGGCAACCTAGAGTGTGGCCTAATATCATCTGAAAAACAATGGAAAAACTGGTCAGATCAGGGGGAGTTCCATCTCCCTCTCACCCACAGCTACTGCATTTTCTCCTTCAGAGTTAACAGCTACACTTATTCTTTGCATCATAACATAATGGGTGAGACTCCAGGACACCTCTTTTCTCTTCTGAATTAAATAAAGTCATTTCAGCCATCTTGAATTAACTGTTTTTATGCAAGCTGGCAAGGAATAAAATAAATTACAAAAGACTGACATAAAAATTGAAAAAAAAAATGTAGGGTATTAAAAAAAAAGTCATTATTCAAACCACACAAGGCTCATCCATCATTTTGTACATAGAGGGTCATGTAATATAACTATAAGCATCAATTCAATACCACTATAAGCACCAATTCATGATTTCACCAAAAACCATGGCAAATGTTGAAGCTGTGACCCAGATTGACATTCCTGGCACGTCAGGAGCAGGACACATGGACACAGCATCACACCCTGTGCAGAACTGAGCTATCTGGGTTAGATCCAGGTGGGGAGCACAGAGTTAAAACCTGCACACAGAGTCTTGATTATTTCAGCCATAAACTACTGACTAAAAATGTTCTGTCTTTACCCATTTGAAATGTAACTAAAGCTGTCAGGAAACATAGTGCAGTTTACACAGCATTGCCTTTTAAATGGAAGTAATGGGACATAAGAAAGACTTAAATATTTGGCTCTAATAAAATTTATTCTCACAGTAGCAGAGACCCAAATACCACATTTCTGGAAAAGGTAACACTAACAGGCATTTCAGTATGTATTATAAAATGGTTCCTCTAAACAATTTTGCTTAAAATTGAAAGAAGGAGATGATAGAGCTATTAAGAAATACATGTATATGCGTATATATATTTTATAAATGCTTATCTCAATATATATATATATATATATTATAAATGCTTATCTCAGTCATGTATGTAATCAAGCTATTACTACTTTTCAAAATGCAAATCTGGTAGTTTTCACATCACATTCTTGTTTTAACATTTTCTGACTGTTCTTAGACTGCAGAGTTAAAGCATAATATTTAAGTTAGAAAGCTAGTAAATGTCATTTTGAATTATCTTCAAGAACGTAAAGTTGCATACTACAGGAGTCTATTTTGTCTTTGTGAGTCTAGGAAAACATACATAGGTACTAGTCTATAATTCCAATATCCCGAAAGAGCTTAGATTTTTTCTGTTTTTACTCCTCAAAAGTTGCATATAATTATGGCTTAAGCTTCTTTGGGAAAAAAAAATTGAATTCCCGAGTGCAAAAAGATTTTTCTGAAGTGCAAAACACAGAATGCATGATGATAAACTGAAGGATTTTATTTTGGTTCTCAATAAATACTATATCAGCATTATAGATAAATATATAGATAAACTTAACAAGGCACTCAGGAGGAATTTACAGAATCAGTCTACTAGCTATGTTTTGCTATATGTCACTCTAAATGATGGCCTGTTATCCATTTGCCTTTTATCTTTCTATCTAGAATATGTGTGGCCCAATAAAAAAGAATAAATTTGTAAGATGAACAGCTCTCTTTGCAGATTTAAGAGCCTAATTTTCACTTTACACAAAATTGAATTTTTTTCAAGGGAGCAAGAGGATGGAGTTTACTCTAGCACTAATCCCTCCGAAAAAGCAAACTGAAAACAACAATGAAGCAAAGAAAGATGTGGGTGGTCTGAAGAGTTCTCTTTTAGATTTAAGTAGACATACAGTAGGTAGCTCCAAAGGCTTTACTCCAACAGAGGCCTTACCTTGAAGAATTTTTCTTCCCACAGTGAAAGCATTCCTAAGACTTTAAAGCTGGGCTGAGGGGTTTTCTTTTGAATTCCTCTGCCTACAAAGCCCACCGAAGCGCTGGAGGCCATCGCTACCTGAATGAGCAGCTTTACATCTAAGTTCTTTTATTTTAAACAATGAAAAGATATGTTCAAGGCTGCCGACTCTCCCCATCAAATGCTAACCCAGCTTCTTACTAGGGCCCCATTTTGGCACATTGTACCTCTTTGTCAAAGCACTTAAGTTTAAAATGTGCTTAACTTTAAAATGTGTTTAAGTCTCACTGATTCTGCTACCAAGGTTTTCTTATCTCCCAAAAGCGATCTGTGGAAACTAAGGATGAAAAAAGAAGAGACTGACAAGAAGAAAGTTAAGAAGCAAACTGAAGAATACAGACTATGCCAACTTCAGAATATGTGGGGAATGAAAAATCTTCAGCTTTACCAGTAATCATATATTCTACACCTCTGATCCCCCTTCTCTTGTTATTGAAAGCGCCTTCACAAGCAAAAACTCTCAGCTCTGTTAAATTGTGCAAAAATATAGCAAAAAGTAGTTTTACAGATCTGCAGAACAAGGATTGGCCTCCACAAATTAATTAATGATTTACTCAGAATTTGAGCTATGGTTTTGGGGGCTTCTCAATTCTGAAGATAAAAGATCAGGAAGGAAAGAGAACAGTTACTTATCTTAGAGTCATTGTGGTTCCCTGAGTTATGTGATCTATATGATGTGCACTTGATGCACATGGGATTACACTGCTTTTTTTTTACTATCCACTTCCATTATAGGCAGGTCGGCATCCTGAACATCTTCCTGCCCATCCCAACCTTTCCTGATTAAAGTGCAGGAAATAAGAGACGAAAGTATGATATAGCTGCACATACTAGAGCCTCACCTCTGAACTTTCACTGAGATTTCCTTTCACTTTGTGTCTGTTCACAGCAAAAGTCCTGGACAGAAATGTGCAATGCAACATTCAGTTGTAAATATGAAACTGGTCTTTGTGCCAGTCTAAGGACAAGGAACAGCTGTGAGTCCCCAGCTGCTCTGAGTGCTGTACCTGCTGGGCAGGCTGAGAGCACACAGGACACAGGAATTCAGGCACAAAGCAGCTTCTGGGAGGTATGACAGGGATATTTCTTGCATACTGTGCCTCAGCAGTCCTTTATGTGACTGTGCCCATGTTCTCGTGGGGTAAATGCAGGGAAAGAAAGTTCACTTCACCATCCATATCAGAAGGTGGCGATTAACTGAGCCAGTTTGGCCAAAATGTGAGCAAATCGATTTGGCATGCAGACTGAAATAAAAATTAACCAATCCATAAGGTCAGCACTTGAGGGATTGCCCTTCTTCATTCAGATGCCCAGTTCTCAGGAGAGGAGGACCTGAAAGCCACCGCTCCTCATCTAGCAGGGAGATCAGGTTCCACATCACTCCCACAGGCAGAAGGGAAGTTTCCACAGAGATACATCATCCCAACAAACAGCTTTGGAGCCAGGAGCACTTTTACAGTAGAAGGTTAAAAGAAAATGAGAAAGACACCAGTGAATCCTTTTTTATCTTACTGCTGGTTATCAGAAATGGCCTAGCCAGAAATGAGCCGTGGCCACGGCCAGCAGTGCCCTCAGCACACAGATACAGATGTCACAGAGGAGAAATGCCAGCTTCAGTGGAGATTGCCAGAAAAGAGAAGACAAACTTCTGGACAGCGAGTCTGTGTACTCAAAGCAGAAGCTATCTAGGCAGTCATATGAAGAGCAAAAGGAAACATATTTTTTGACATTTCCGTATATGTTCTGTACAGCTGGTCCACCTGTCCGGAATGAGCCCATAAACATGATTAGAAAAGGGTGCATTAATTTTGTAAAAAGAAAACTGTTTTCTCTTGGTTAGACAGCAGCACTGACTTCAGTCATGATAGCAGCCAGATTCTGAAAGGAACATCTACATACATGTCCTATAAATTTCACCAGTATTTATTTGCTGCGTGTGTGTGAAGGTGCAGGGATTCACAGAGAGGTGCTTTCATGTTCAAAGGAGCTAAATTGCAGCCCTCATGAAGACTAAATCATCAGTGAAGTCAGCTGGAATTTGTCAACACAAGGTTTGCCAAATTAGCCAAAAACAGGCAATCACATGGAAAAGGTAATCAACTCACAAAATAGGTAATCAGACTTACAAGTATGTGTTTTCTCTTGCACAATTTTCAACATTATTAAAGAACCCTTTGAAAATGTGGCCAGAAGCCTTTAAAGCTGCACATAAGCCCAGGTTTTCATATATTTCTGAAATTCAAAATATTTGTAGTTCTTCAAACCTGCCTGTAAAAGTTAATGAAACGTGGTGCAACGAGAAGTGGTGGTGACCACAGCTATTTTTGGATGACCTATAAACCACCCAGATTAGCCCATTTTGTGGCGGGAAATGTCAAGAAAGGAGTTAGAAGATACTCAATGCGTTAATCCTGTCACTGCTGTCAGCTCCTTGCAAGTATACCTGAACTCAACCACCTCATTCCCTGGGAAGCAGCATAGAATATGCCAAGTTTCTGGGAAAACATGCTTTACCTTTCTTACCTGTTCCTAAGAGAAAGCTTTAATAATACTGAAAACAGTAGAAAATAGGAATATAATTAGGGATATAATTAATCATATTTTTCTAGCTACCTGAAGTAGCTTCAATTAGTATCATCCGATGTAAATGAGAACAGAATCTGGCCCTGTGCTCATAATTTGAAATTAGAACCCTATTAGTGGATGTCAGTACACTTTTTTGGTAGTGAAGTTCATGGTTTAAAATGAAGGTTTCTACTATTACTAAATATTGCAGTTGTATTTTAGGCCTCCAGAAAGAGTTACTAATGTCTTAGGTCAGGAGCAACTTGATGTCTCTATTGTTTCATCAAGGATTTAGGTTTTATAATGACCATATTAGGGAATCTTAAACTGTTACTATGGATTGGCAGAGAATTTGTTTAAACACAGAGCTATTTTAGAAGAAAATTGGAAAGGAGGCCTACTAGTCAGAAAGCAGAGTTCACATTGTTTGTATTATTAGAAATAAAGATTATACAAAGGTTCCATTGGTAAATAAAAAGATACCACCTCTGACATGAGAATTCCCTCTTAGCTCTCTGAACCACACAGACAAACAACATGCACAAACTGCTCTGCTTCTGTTAACAATTAGTCACTGGCAGAGTTTAACTTAAAATACAGTCTAAATTCAGCTGAAGTAAAAGACCCAGAACCATTTGTACGAGGCAAGACTTGCAGCCTGTAGAAGTGAGCAAATGGCAGTCACAGGCAGCACCTTGGGCTGCAGGGCAGTAGCTGGGTGGAATTCCAAGCTCAGCAGGGAGGGAGCCAAAATATTGTAAGCAATGTCTTAGTAACTGGTGATGTGGTGGCTGCAGACACACCTTCAGCCCACCCCTGGAACACCACACACTTGGAGATTGGTGGTTTTCACACCCCATGGGTCCAAAACACTTTGCATGGCAATGCTGTATGTATGCAGTGCTGGTTATGTCTTAATGCTTCTCATTGTGGTGCTCTGAGACACGTGCAAAATCTGTATATACTGCACAGAGAGACATTAATGGAACACTTAAATAAAATTAAGATTTTGTTAATCACAAAATGTTTCTTATCCTCTTCTTTTCATTTCGATCAAATTCCCTACAGAGGTTTTTTTCTTTTTTTTTTCTGGAGTTCTTAGCAATCTTACTTTTCAATGTTTTTCTAAAATTTTAAAACCTTTTAAGATAATCAGAGATCAAACACAGTTTCTGAGTACATCATTTTAGCTGTTTCATTTCTTTGAAGAATCGTGTGACCAAAAGACATAGAAACTCAGATTTAGCATTTAAAACACAGGGTTGTTTACTTGCCATTAGCTGACAGAGCTCAGCTTTGACCAAAAACTGAGCATGGTGAAAAAATACTTTTTGAGAGAATATTTTCTGTATGAGACATCTTTAACTGTTTTGTTTTGGGTTTCATTTTAAGAAAGAAGACATCTTAAGCACCTTACAATATCTTTCATTTAACAGTTGGCAGAAGGAAACTCCCAGATGAACACTGGCCTGTGTCTTTCTCTTTAACCAGCTGAGTGATCCAAGCTTTTAATAAAGCTGTTCCAATTATTGTAAAAGTCATCTAGTACCTTATAGCCACAAATATTGACAGTTTATTGCACAACGCATTCATGGCATTTGAAGGTCACATCATACATAATACATACACTTTTATAAAAGTGTCTGGAACAAAGAGATACATGATCAGCAATTACATCTTACCATTCGAGGGTATGATTTTATACTTATTGAAAATGAAATACTATAAGAAATGCAAATTGTTAATAAAACACAAAATAGTTCATTTTCTGTATTTATTGTTTTATTCATCAGCAGTACCAAGTTCAGTTGTAGAAAATCAATGGAATGCCATTCATGCCTCAAGAAGATTACAGTTAAATATCATTATCCTGGAAACCATCACACATATCCTTAGCTCATCATGAGAAGAAGTAAGGTTCAAATTTTAATCTCACTGCTGTACACCTCTCCAGCCCTACTGAGCTCAATGTAACTTCAATACTTACATTTGAGTCAGGACTTCACCATATTATTATTAATTTTGATAAAATTGAATTGAAGTAAAACTCAAAAGAGTGCTGAAGATTTTTTTTAAAAAATAAATGCACTTGCAGGCATGTCAAACTTCTTCACCCTCTTCCAGTGCTCCACACTCTTAAAGACCCTTTAAAAATCCCATGCACATGCACAAATGGTGCAATTAAAAGGCATAATTTGCAATTTATGCAGTCAGACCTGTGCACAGTCCTTCAATAATTTCAAAGGATATCAGAAATACATAGATTAGAGTCATGGAGTGCTTGTTCTTGGTTAAAGAGTCTTCACTTTTTTGGTCTCATTATTAGCTCCTGGAACCTCTAGCTACCTAATGAGAGCTGAGTTGGAGGCAAATGACTATGGATCACTACATTGTTTCTCACTACATTATTGCCCCAACACCATTTTTTGGCAGTTTCTTTCAAAACTGTAGAATGCAGAAACTTCTTTCCAAAGCTCTTAACGCACAAAACTCTTCCACCATCCAACTCCCTCACTGGTTTTTCAGATATGCCACTCCAAAATCATGACTTTAAAATCCCACTTCCTTAACCTGACTATATAGGTGAAAGCAATTCCAATCCCCAATTACCTCGTTTGTTAGGTGAGGTTCATGAAATTCCACCAGACTTGTGTAATCTTTCTGCCAGAAAAGTGGAGGCCTTAGAAGTGTGTGTACTTTGCTGTTTATCAGAATGTCATTTATTTAGCTTGTGCTAGTTCTTGCTTTCTTCAGAAGAGCACACCTGAGCTGCCAGGACACCCTGCTGCACTCCTCTGTCCACAATGTGTGTCTGCAGAAGCAAAGCAGCTTTTGGACCTTTTGGATCAGCAAAGTTGGGCTTAAATACATACTCATGGATCTTTCCTTGGTATTTTGCCAGTGGTCTTTGCCAGCTACCCTCAAAATTTACTTCGGTGTCTAATTATACTTCTGACATCAAGGTTATTTCCTAAACCTTTCATATGACATACTTCATATGGTTTTCCCCTCCTTTCTTAAAACAAGTGTAGAATATTCTGGAGTTTTACCAAAAGTCAGTCTGAACAGCAGTCTGTGAGTTTCAGCCGTTTTCTTACCCAAACCCTTGACTCACCTGGGTTAGCTTTGATCCTGTCACCTAAATTTGAAATGGGCACTTGACTGCTGACCAGAGAGAACAAAGTCTTCCCAAACTTCATACAGATTGTATACTGCTTTTGGACAAAATTCCAGTGGGGAATCTAAGCAGAGAGGCTATCCAACTGGACCATCTTTTGGATTTGTATGTGTTATTTGTAGGCAGGTGTTCAGGTACCAGATGGCCTTAAAACCCATACTACTCTGGTTATAGCAGCTTCTACAAGCTGTCTGCATCATATTCCCATCTCTGAGATTTGCAGAGTGGCTACATGGAGCTTGATAAACACTTTTACCTAGCATTGCTCTCCTGATGCCAAGGCTAGATCAGATATCCAATTTGGGAGAGTTGCCTTACAGTCCCTCTTTAATTAAGTACTCCTGATCTCCCACTCCTGGGATGGATTGCTACTGCTGATTAAGCTCCAGAAGTAAGGATCTGTGGAGGCAATTTCATGAGGGAGAAAATGAAGTTGCTAGCTAATCAACTAAAATAACCACTAACTGGACTTCTGTGAATGAATATGTTGCCTTCTCCTTGCTTCCATACTTACCCTATTTCTTCCACATTAGCAGCTCTGCAGCCCTACAAACCAGAGGGGTAAAGGGTGCTTCACCTTGACCTCTGTCTTGTTCCTAAAACACTTGTGGGACAAACAGGACCATTTGGTACAGGGTATTCTATGAAGGAAATCCAAGTTGGTGTCAGTAAACAGCAGGAAAAATTATGAATCTGGGTGGAAGACAGCTCTGTTGAATCTTTTTTCTCTAGGTTTTTCTCATGTTCCCAATAATGCAGTCTCTTAGACTCTAAAAAGTACAAATTAACACCCATTTCCATGCAGTTTTCTAAATCCATTGATTTTTTTTAATCTTTTGAGTACTTGTATAGAAATATTTATCAATTACACTAGCCAAGTTTCACCTTCAGTTTCTGGGTTTAAAAAAATCCAAAAAACATATATTTTTTCTCAAGTGTGAATCACAGACCTGCCTTCATTATAAGTAGCTCTCAGGGCACCAGGTATCATTGGGTAAGTTCTTGCATACTATTGCTTAAGAAAACGTTTTTTCATTACTACTACTACTATTATTATTATTATTATTATTATTATTATTATTATTATTATTTTATCACAGAGTGGAAAAACCAGCACAGAAATGCCAGTAGTAGGTCACTATCAGAATGTATAAAAATTCATTCTACTAAAGAAAAGCATAAATTATTAAAATGTTGCAGGAATGTCTTTCTGTAGACACCATCAGGAAAGAAAAAAACCAAAAAACAACAACAAAAGAATCAGGCACATAAAAAGAACTGTACAGGTAGCTAAATTACTAATTTCCCCCTCAACAAAATGAGAAAGAATTAAAGGCTCTCATTCTATTTACAGATTACTGATTAGAGAGGTGCTGACAGAGTCTCTAAAGAGTGAATAATGTCATGGTGTGTGTTACATTTGGACTATGCTATGAGAGACTTTTCCAGTATCTGTATTTTCTTACTTTTAAACTTCAGGTGTTCCTTTCAAACTAAATGACCATTTTGAGTTAATACAAATACTTTTGTAAACAATTTTTCTCTCATTTAACTTCTTTGGTACAAGCCACTTGAGGATTATTTCCAACTTCTTTATCCATTTCACAAAAAAAAAAAAAAAATAGCTGTATTTGAATAAATACTTACAAGCAACTCTAAACTGCTGAATCTACTTTACCAGCACCCTTTTTCTATAAATAAAATATGTTAATTACATGAGTTTTGCTGTAATGGAAAATTATTGATTAAATTCATTACATTGAATCGCGAGAAGGGATCCTTTGACTCTTTTGTACAGGTTTTTTCCTCATTGTTTTAACAGTGTACTGTGAGAATACTAAGAACATGATATTATCTGAACAGACTCGTTAATTTTTTTATACTAATGCATCTCAAAAAGTACATTACTAGGTCAACTCATATCCATGTTTTGTGAAATAGCATTAACGTACATGGATACCATAACATGATATTTGTGGGCTATAAAAATTCTGAAATGCTGCCTATGGAGCTGAACTATCAATAATCCAGTTTTCCTCATCTACTATGAAAATGTAAATTTTTTTCATCTGAACTACTCTGGTAAAAAAAAAAAAAAATAAAAATTGCTATTTTGAATGCTGTCCTCTGATTTAACTGAGCTTGTGGCAATAACTGGTTTAGGCATAGGCTTCAGTATGCTGGAATGATCCTGAAACTAATTTTGCATGTGTTGGAATTGGACTGTGGCCATGCACGTCAGTATGCTGGAACAGAGTTATCTAAATCCTGAGCCTTATTTTACATGTGCTGGTGTTGGACTGTGGCCCTGCAATCTTTTAGGTCTCCATCTGTAGCTATCAAAGCCAGGGTGTGCCCAGCCACTCGCTACTGCTCACTGCCTTCCTCCCACAGCAGAGCTCCAGGCTCACAACCAGCCTCCCACACTGGGGTGACTGGGAGCTCCTCAGAGCCCTGGCTGGTCTCATCAGCCTTTCCCTAAAGCCTCTTTGCTGCCATGAGCAGCCTTTTGCAGGGCATCTCACTGGGGTCCCTGCAAAATTATCAAGTCCCACACGAGTGATGAGAAATACCAACCTCTTGGACAGATGTTTCCTCAGATTCAGCACATTCATTCCTTTCTCAGTACCAGGTAAAACAGCCCTCTCCTTTTTCTACAAGCTATGGAGACCACAGTCCCACAACTGATGGAAGACCCTTCCTAGTTTCCTAGCCTGAATGTTTTCCCTGCAGCCATCAGCCAAAGGAATTTGAAGTCCAGAAAGTCTAGTCCAAAAGCTGGTGGTGGTTTAGTCCTGGGGAAATGGACAAGAGAAGATCAGGCACTTGGAGACCACAGTAGAAGAAACCCTGGCTGTGCACCAATGTGGAACACCAACACAGAGGCTGTAATGGGGACTGAGCAAAGCAAAGTCACTGTGCAAGGCCCTTATCACCCCAAGGTGAGCTGGTACCCTCCATGGACATACAGGCTGATGACAACAATATGCAAAGTGTTAGCAAGATGCCTTCTGCTTACTTACAGCTCCTCCACATTAATCCACCAGTAAATGCATATTTTAACTCGTCAGGAGCACCTATAAAATTAGGAGATAATCCAGACTGGCTTGATTTGCAAAAACATTTCCCTACCAGAAATTCTGTCTCTATGGAGCCCAGCAACCTGGGGAAACCACACTAAGGTCAAAATTAGAAATTTGAATGAAGATCAGGCATTCCTCTCTGGCTGGACAGACACAAGTTATCTTACTGTCTGCCTCAGAGACAGAGAAAGACTTATTTTAGAAGAAGGAGAGTTGCTCTACCTCTTAACTTATTAGCAATGCACTTTCTTCAAATTCCAACAGCAAAAGAAATTCAAAACCCAGGTAGTCTGCATGCACGGAAGCACCTTTTGTTTAATAAATAATTCAACCATGTATTCCTTTTTAATTTAAAAACGGTCTGACTGAACAGTCAACAGAGTGAACTAAAGTTGGCAAAATACAGTGTTGAAAAATTAAAAAGTGTATTCAAGGCCGCATTCATTTGCTTCACTTCTCATATACTGGAGAGACAGGCTGTGCTGAAGTTCTAGCTTTTTTCTTTTTTCTTTTAAATTATACACATTCAGTCACATGATGCTCACTTGCCTTTGAAAGCTGCCTTGCCCTGGAATTAGTCTTTCTCTCTTTCTGTTACTAGTACAGCAGCTGCTGCTCCTCCACCTCATGAACATCAGAAATTCAGCCAAAATGTTCTCACAAGCTCCTCTGCCATGCCTGTGAGGGCCAGACTTAAACTATTGACCATCTTGGAAAACAGAAATGCTGTAAAACCTTCTTCTGGAAATATTCAGATCATCATCAGATTGATGGGCCCATATATCAGTAAGTGTATAGTGAGGTAGAGGAAACACATCTGGCAGCAAAAATCTGCAGATATGGATGCATTGAAACCCATCCCAGGACTGAGTTTGTAACACACTGTTGCAAATGAGAACAAATACTTGGGATCAGTCAAGTGTATTTGGTACTGACTTACTCTCTTGAAGACAGCCAAAAGCATATAGCACTATCTTAAATATGAATTCACAGGCTCACTTTCTGTAAAATAAAATCCTTAGCAGTAAGCAGTTAAGAATAAGAAAGAAAAAAGCTAATAGAGTCAACTCTTACACAGCCTTCTGTACCACAGTTTCAAAGAATCTCTTGAATCTTGGAGTAGACAGAAAGGAAAAAGTAATTCTGTGGTGAAACCTCCTTATTTCAGATTTCTGGAGATGAATCTGTTCCCCCATATATCCCAAAGCAAAAGCAGGTATTTAATGGCTTCCTAACACAGCACAGCCTTTTAGCCTCTGCTCTGCTGAGTGTTTGGCTCCCATCACTCTGAATGGCTTTCCCATGTTCTTCATCCTTTCTGATCAGCACCTTCTGGAGCAATGACCATTCTATAACCATCAGACAACAGCCACCAACATGAAATTCCCAAGCTGATAGTGCTCACATGACATTAAATGCTGACACAAGGAAATCTTATCTCAGGGAGGTCAGATATGCAGGAAAGATCTTTATTGGAAAGGAGAATCGGGGAAAGGTATCCCTTACAAAGTAACATTGCTTTTATAGAAAATGACTTGGCAATAAGATCTTTCAAAGTTGGACATACTTATTTGAAACTCATTTTAGACCCTCTGGATGACAGAAATGACATTTAGGAGATACAAGTTTCACAAGTGCATCCTGACTATTACACATCTTATGGAAGAAGAGCAGGCCTTCTTCAGATTTTCACTATTCTGAACACTAGTAAAATTTCCTGCAATATATAGGATGAAAACAGCAACCAGAACAGATAAATTTGTACAGATAGGAAAATTTCAATGTCTTCCATTGCTCTGACAAAACCACCTATGAATGATAAGTCCTCCCCTGCAAGTCAGAGAATCTTCAGGTTCTAATTTTGGCCGATTGCTGGCTTGTACTGAGATGCTCTGCAATAAGTACCATGTCAGAGAACAGACTGATTTAAACCCTGAGAATGCAGGCTCCTGCATTTGTGCAGACACATGTTTCCATGCCTTTTCAGGACAGTAGTAGTGGGAGCCACTCCAACAGCCTGGCAAGCCCACGCAGAATTTGGTACATGACAAACTGGCTTGCACCAGATTACATTTGAAAGCTGTCTGCAGTGGGACTGGCCAACCTGACAAAGTCATGCATGGGGTTGAGGAAAGGTGAATGGCAGCATAAACTGGTCACATGAAACTTAAATAATTCTAACAATTTCACTAGTACTGGTTCTTTTCTGGCTACAAATTCTACAGAAATGTGTCCATTCATGAGGGTCATAGGCATTTGTTCCAAAAGAGAGATTCTGTTGACTACTGGGCATTGGAGCTTGCTGATAGATGCTGAAATATTATAATAAAGGGTGGACAAACAAACAGTATCTCCCTACTGCTACCATTTTTTCATCATAAAACTGCAGGAGAGCAGCACTGTGTATTTAAAATAAACAATGATGGGAAGATGCAACTTCAGAAAGGCAGCCCAGATACCAGACAGGACACTGAGAAGTGCTGCACATCAGTGGAACTGGTTCCAGAAAAGAATTGCTGGATAGTCCATCATCTGCAGTACTGCTCCAGTGAGTGCTGTTCACCTAACAGCAACATGCTTTCTCTATGTGTTTTAGGGTTCTTTTCAATTAATATTTGTTTTACTTATGTTGAATCACTGCTCATCTACTAAGATATTATTTGATTTAAAAAAAGAAAAAAATCCTTTCTTCTTGGTTACATTTTCACACAGGTTTTTTGAAGTAGGAGAGTAAACACACAGTCCCTATGATGGCAATTTCCATTCATAGTTTGACAACTAAATGTTGCGATGTTACTTGAAACTCCTGCCTCTTATCTTTCAATTTTTCTTTAGGGAAAAACAGCACAGAAATATACTCTGCCATCTATTTGAAAAGATGCAGATATAATCCACCTATGATGATGCAATTTTTGGAACTGAGACTGTGATCCAAAACAGCAGTCTGATCTACATTTTAACCACAGCTATTACAATAAATAAAACCAAACACGGTGATTCTCCACATATTTTTATTTATTCTGATAACGCTTTGCAAGATTTCTGGCTGAGAATGCTTTACATAAGTAATCATTATTGAAAAGTTTCCCTGAAAAATATGCACCTTAAGACCGTAGTCAAAGCAGAATTATCGATGGGGGGAGTATACATCCAGATCTTTGTTTTTCATCTGTGGTGCAGAAGTTGCTGGCCATCAAATGTTTAAATATCTGAGGGTCTTACGATGGCAGACAACCAGCAACATAAGATCAGTTGGGGCAGCTGACTGTCAACATCACAGGAAAACCCATCTCCTCTGGCATTGCCAGGGACTTTGTTCAGTATGGTCATTTGGGGCAGCAATGGCAAACCAAGCTGTCCCAAGGGGCCAGGGTGCAGCAGGGAGGTGGCTGAGGCACACATGGGAACTGATGGCACTCATCTGGCTTCCTGCAAGGGACCACACCCCTGTGGAGGAGCTGTACTTCTCCAACAGCCTGGACAGTTTCAGTGTGTCTGTCTGCACCCTAACAGATGCAAAGGCTTTCTCTCGGAACAGATTTTCATTAACTTGTACTACCAAGCCCTCTCCTATGCAAAAACAGAAGGAGGTTTTACAGAAATTCAAAGAAGAATTCTCTTACTCAACAAACTTGCTGCATTTTTAGTACTCAGAGTGCATTTGTTTCAAACTGTCAACCTGGTCACACTGAGCAGAGGAACTCCCTAAGGGTAATGCTTTTGCTTAAGGTTGGATTTTGCCTCTAACACTTGAGTTAAAACTCCTGTTTTAGCAAAAAAACATCAAAAGGGTTAAACAGGTTCGGTGTTAAAATCCAATTATGTGTAGCTTGGGAACTAAACTACCTTAGATTACCCTAAATATCCTCCTGACCAGACCTTTCGATGTATTCTTTCAATTTATCCTTGCACCCTTCATACCTTTAACTGCTGTAGTTCCTCCCGGTACAGCAGGGCCCTGTCCCCTTCAGTCTGCCATGGACTGTGTTAGTGCACAGCTAAAAGGTGGTGCAATCCACCAGGAAACACAACAGAACCCCAGAATCACCCAGCCCTCCACAAGAGTCAAAACAAAAATATTCCCCATAGAAATGGGTTA